>NW_013665846.1:52769-69928 GCF_000517525.1 Limulus polyphemus | reverse complement strand
ATAGTGGGATTGACCGTCACATTATAACGCCCCCACGGCTGAAAGGGCGAGCATGTTTGGTGTGACAGGGATTCGAACCCGCGACCCTCAGATTGCGAGTCGAGTGCCTTAACCACCTATATTCATACAGCTAAATTGTTAAACGATGTAAAGCGATGGGACAAAAAGTTTCTATGAAGAGCGTCTGAATTTTCATGTGAGTGGAAAAACTCTTACAATACTTTTATGAAGTTTGACATAAAAATTGGTTGGGGTTGAAAGAAGTAAAAAAGGGACCAACTTTTGGTAAGTCCATAAGGGATTACAAGATTACAGCACTAAGTTATCAAAGAATTACTGCAAAAGCCGCCACCTTTCTAAGTTCAGTGGATTTGGAAGCTACAAGAACCCCAATGATTATGAGAAGTTTTATTCCGATATATAGAAAAGCAGGTGTGTTTGGCGTGGTTTAGGGAAAGATGTATATGTAAGACAAGGCGATCAGAAGAAGAAAAAAAGAGACCAAGAGATGTGAAAACGGACGAATAAATGGGGAGAGAGAGGCGAAGAAAAATATACTGCCAGCTAAAACCAAAACTGGTTATAAACCTAATTTTCTTATGTGTCATTGATATAGTAATAAATAAAAATGTGCTATGTTTAAATTTGGTGCGGGTCAATTTCTGAAAATAATCAGTAAAATTTTAATACCGTTGAAGGTAAAGCAGCCAGCGTGCGAGTGCCAAAGGAACGATTTCAACAAAGTCAACCCGTAATATAGTAATGTTTGATATATATAGCAATAAGGATAGCATATTTATGATACCATTAACAAGATAATAAATAAAGATTTTATCTTTTTTAGACGCTCAACTGCTTTAAGGTACGACTGATACAAACGCCTGTACTGATGAGAAAGATGGCTGAAGAAATTGGAATCATCTCAATTCCACTTAATCACTTGTCAAGTTTCACGATGCAATTTCAGTATAGACTTTTATGCTTTTGATTTGCTTAATTGTGATCTTTGAAGCAGACATTTTTGCACAGTAGATGGCTTATAAAAAGCTAGTCGATGTGTGATATCAAATTGACTTCGTCATCTTTTGCAGAATCTTGCTGCACTGGAAATAGAGGTATAGAGAAATAGTGTGTAATCATGTCCATCAGACTGAGCACAATCGATGATGGAAGAAGTAATTATAAGGGCAGCACAGAGTTTAGATTATCGTTCTTATAACAGACTTATTTTAGTTCATCTGAAAATAAATAGGAAAACCTTAAATGTTTTTATCATCTAAAGATTTAATATAGTTACTAAGGTATTTGATTTAACTAGTTGTTCCTGCGCAGTGAAACACCCCAATGTGTGTCAGTTTTCTAATCTGTTTTTCTTTTAACTCAGTGCTAACTAATTACAGAGAAGATGTTGGTTATCGCTTGAAGGCTCTACTGATCAATAGTGGCCTTACAACTAAATCTGTAAGAAGTGGTTTCTGCACCTTGATGTACTGATGTTTGACCTTAAGTCATCATGATTTATACCGACAGCTTACTTAATAAAATATAATTATTTGTTATTGATTCCTGTTGAGTTTGTTGCCTCCTCACTTGACGTCTTTAAATGCTATTTGCCGCTTTATTTGTTATTCTTTATTAATTACACCTGAGAAGTGTAGAAACCTTTCTCCTTATTTTTATCGTGTTTTGCTTGAATGAATTTGTTATGATCTCAGAAACTGAATCTACATAGTTGTTTATTGCAGTGTTCTTTATTTAAAACTGTATTATATAAAATCGAAGAAAAGCGTAATCTTCACACTGTGTAAAGATACGAAGAATAAAAATAATAAACATAATAAATACTCGAAGAGAAGTAGAAGAAATCATTTTGGGAAATTATCTTGACCGGATTTAAGGTTTCACATAACGTAAAATATTATAACTTATACTTCTGAATGTCTCTCATTTCAGCTCCCCACCCTCACGTGTTTCAGTAAATTTCAGTACTCATAACGATACAATTCTGGGTTCCATTCCCATTGTGAACACAGCGCGGTAGTCCAACAACATACAAGTCATATTCTTAAACAGTCTACATCTACAAGTATATTCATCAAACATTATTTAAATAACCATCATTATATATTACTTTGTTTGTTTGTAATTATGCACAAAGCTACACAAAGGGCTCTCTGTGCTCTGCCCACCACGGGTATCGAAACCCGGATTCTAGCATTGTAAGTCAACTATAACCTTGCACCAAGAGTCATGTCGACTAGCAATACATCTATCTCATGAATCAGCGAATACCATCCTGGATTGACTTCTTATATAGAGTTTAACACCTAGAATATATTTTAATATACTTACTTTTTACATTAAGTCATTTTTATGTTATTGTATTCATAATGAAAGAAATACATATGTTTATTGAACTTCTATGTTAATTGACAATCATTTCGATTCCTTTAATCTTATATTATTTTTCTTTATGTTTGTACAGAAGAATGTTTTATGAAGAATTATTATAACTGCTTTGACATAAAAGTTAATATCAATATATTTTTTTGTAAACTACACCATAGTATTCAAAAAAATTATAAAAGTGTTCTATGATACTTAAATCAGAATGTATTGTTAATCAATCCATTACCTCTATGGTTTCTTGTTCAAGACAATCAAGAGTCCACCACAATCTGACTATCTAAGGTTGGTCATTATCGTGCATCAGGACCAATTCTGGTCCAACTGATCTGTGAAAAATTGTACATCTAGTTCTAACACTACGACATCATAATGTCTACAATAAAACCACACCTTTGGAAGCACAATAAGACCTAACCATACGTTCCTACTGAACCAATTGACGGTGTAACTGACTCGTAACAAAAAAAGGTCGTATTTAAATAGTTTAGACTATGTATATTGTACACACCTGGTTCTTTAGACACAAACTCATTGATCACTGGTAGAGACATGAAACGTTGGCTCATCTATAAATAGTGCAGTATTACTGCCAAATGACATTTGCAGTTAACTATAAAACTGAAGCACGTGTTCTCTACCTTTATCCGGATCTACAAAGTTTGTTTCTTACCTTTCGGTTGCTGATAATCACTCCAGCTACTGTCCTGAAGTTCATATTAAGTCTATAGGTAATAGATCGGCGATTCAGAAGAACCTGTGATGCAGAAAGAGATCGTTACATATCATACTAGACCTTCCACGACATTTCTCAGGCTACTTAGTGTAGAGATTAGCTGCTGATTAGCGTATCCATACTTCCTCACTACGGAACTAGATGGACTAAGACGAATCTCGCTACTTGTCTCGCTGTTTGTCCAGTGTCCATTTATTAAATAGATTTAATAATATGTACTTCATTCATAAATTTACTTTCGTCTTCAGCAAGCAGCACTGCCACATAATTACGCGAAAACAATAATACAATCTAAAGTGATCACCTAAATATGTAATGATAAAACCTGAAAACGAAATGGAGGTTAATATCTTTCCATGCATTATAGATAGCACGTGCAAAATGATCCGAAACCATTGTGTATTCTCACGACAAGGCACGCGAAATATCCACACAGCTGATGTAGTTTCGATTCATGTAATTGCACTCGGGGATTATATTCCACAAAGTATTCCATATTTGGCCATTTAATGTTCTTATCGAGAATAAATATTCTAAGGATCCTATTTTTAGTTATTTTTTATGATCAAGTTTGAATTATGAATATTATGGGTATGTTTGATGATTTAGTATGGATTATTAAAATTATTAGTATTTTTCTTAACCTTCTGTAATATGTTATTTTTCACCCGAAGCAGTTTCAAAAATGAGCGTAAAAAACCAAAAGCGTTTATGATTAATGGCGACGTTTTTCTATGGTAATACATTTCATATATTTAAATGTTAAAGCAATCTTTTGAATTTTGGATGGCACAAACTTCTAGTAATTGAATGCTTTTGTAGTAATAAGGATCCTTTGATTTTGTAAAATAAAATAAAAACAACATCGATAGTAGTGAGTAGTTTGCAAAACTTTATACCATGTTTCAAATATAATACTATATTAAATTTCTTGTGAAAGGATAAAGATAACACACTTTTTTTAAAATACATGAAAATTATTAGGAAATCACATATTTATTTTTAACTATTTTATACCGATTTTTTGTGCTTGTATTGATTCTTAGTTATACCAAAAGTGAGAGAACCTGGATTTTATTTTGTTTTTCGATTCAATAAGAGTTTAATGAGGTAAATTCAACGTATAGTTGATTTAAGAAATACACAATAAGAACATTAGCAACTGAACTTTTACTTGCGTTATACAGTACGGTAACTAGATTACACGTAAAATGATAAATTTGTATACGTTTAGTTTCTCTATTCGAACTTTATCCAAATTATCCAGTGGCACGGTGGTATGTCTGTGGACTTACAACCATAGAAACCGGGTTTCAATACCCTGTGTTGGGCAAAGCACAGATAGCTCATTGTGTAGGTTTGTGCTTAACTTGAAACGAAACTTCTATTGTGAATACACAAGATGCCACTTTGCACGAAATGCTGTCAAATGTCATATAATGACAGATCATCAATGTCGTGTCCACGAAATAAGATTGAAGAAGCTTCGAATGAATGAAAAATGGCACTTTGAATTTGTAAGACAAAATTTAGCAGAGAATAAATTAACAATGTCTTGGCGGGTATTTAATCGAACTATTTATATGAACTTTAGTAACATTTTATTCCCTAATGATAAATTTCTGATAATACCTTTTAGCCACTCTGAGAAAATTTCGTCCACTTATCAACATCTTCGGATATCACGTTTTAGTTTTTTCGCGAAACACTCATCCTTAATCATCAATTTCTTATATCACGTTCAGTTACCTTATGAAAATTTCATTCTAATGCTTGAACGGAAGTCATTTTCATTCTTTGATGTGGAGATAATTAAACTAAAACAGCGTTTCTCAACTTTTTCGATACCAAGGACCGGCTCGCTGCCTCCCTAAATTGTCACGAACTACTAAAATGAAAGTACAAGGAAAAACCATTACGATTTACACATAGCGGCAAGGTGGTTAGTGGTTGTTACGGACCAGTAGTTGAGAAACACTGGACTAGATACTATCATAAATGAATAAACTAATGTTGTGAGTGAGTATGTTAGTTTTTTTTAAATTAAACACTTTGCAATTTCGTATTTAGTACCAAGCTACATTTTGTTTTTTGCTTGCTTAGACATACTATGCTGATTATTTTGGACAGATATGTAATGCTGATTTTCTAATGTGAACGTTTTCTTAGCTCAAACATGGTCAAATAATTATATTTCTGCAGACTGAAGGCATATGAAAATAATTATATTCGCGTTTTCTTATGAAATTTGTAAGAGAAACTCAAGTGGACCCCAAATATCGAGTTTAAATAGAGAAGCAGTTGTAGCTTGGAAGCAATTTCAATTTACAACTTTAACTGAGCGAGGAGGTTTGTAGCAAAGTAAGTGAAACTGACACCAAACGAAAGTGACATTTACTGCCGCGCGTGGCATCACACGAGTTTTAAAATGTTATGGCTTAAAATAGTGGAAGAGGGTAACCCACGCTACATTAAAATGATTTCTTTTTAATTTCGCCTTTAATGGATACCTTTGCTACTATGAATAATAAAACTAAATTGACTTTAAATTTGTGAATGAGCTCTAAGGTTAACATCTTATAAATGAAGACATGGAAAATCTAATGTCAAATGACGTCTTTAGTGTGAAAACCTTTTACAATAAATACAAAGGTTATTAGACCTTCAACAATGAGGCTTACATTCTCGCTGTACTGTGTGGAAGCTCTGGGTATATTCTGCTCAACTTGATTTTCTTGTTCTACGACTATAAGCTGCAAGTACAAATATTGAATTATGTTCTCTAATGAGAATTTGACATATTATGTTGGAGAAAGATATCAATTAGAAGTCATGTTTTTTTGTTATTTGTTGTTGTTTTACAAATAGAACAATTGATGTTTTCCTATAGTAATGAGCCTAACGTAAGTAGTTTTTAAAGTTCTCTAATACTGATGACATTGCTTAAAGTTAACACATTTGCTGGTCAGAGGTGCCATTTTAAGTGACATTTAAAGAAGTCAGGACAAGTTATGCTTTAGCGTATGAAACCACGAGTATCTGCAATGCCATAAACGGTTTTGATTTTTATTATTCTCTACCTGCCAATGAATATAAAAGATTTGACGTTGAAAAACGAACAACACAGTGAGAAAGAAAGATAAATAAGATTATCTTGACAAAGATCCGTGACGTATAATGCTGTTCGTGTATTCTTTAAATTCAAGTTATCTAATATAGTTATTACCATCAACCCATAGTAGCTCCTCTTTGAATAGACTTTAAACAAAAATGCTGATTCCGCTAAAATCATTGTCTTAACGTCTTATTGTAACTTATGTCACCAAAAATATTCTGCATATGAATATATTTAAAGAATGTTATTCTTGCAATCTATGCATAATTATTCATTACTTAGGGGTCAAAGTGACCCCTTCAATGACTGGCCTATGGTTAACGTCATAACATGAAAAAATGTTAATAGTTATACAAAGAAAATCTCACTGCTTAATCACGTTCGGTATAAAAAACAAAATAGTTTTTAGTTCCGAAAATTGGCCGAGATTTGTCTCTAAACAACTTGAAGTGGATATATATTCTGTAGAATCTGCATATAAGAATTTGGTATTTATATGGCATGCTAATTATGTTTATCAGTTTAGACATTGTTGGATATTTTCTGGCTACCTTATAGTTATTAATTTAAACATGGAATCCAGTGAGATTCAAATAACGAATTCGGGTCTTTGAATGTTCTTAAGTAATAACAGATTCTCTGAAACTACAGGGCATTTTATTATAAACAAAATACGAATCAGCTAAGATCTCACAAGATAGAAGTCAAGGTTAATGTTCCTTGTTGTGATTGTTTTATAATGGGTCTCTGTGTGCCATTTATTCAAATATATTTACCTACGTAGTTCATTAGCTACCATAACATTTTCTGTAGTTCACTTTATTCTATGTAATTACTACGATATTTTGTTTTTAACTTCGTGGTGTTGATTTTTTTTTCATTATTATATAAACGTCACGAACAATGTTGTAAAAAATGCATAAAATAATAGATTGTTTATGTAGTTTTGGGCGAATATGCTTCCTCTTTTTGAAATATGATAAATCTACTAAACGTTATTGCAGGTTTGTGTCATTAACTTTACCTTTTTATAAATGTTAGTAAACTTTGATCATAACAAATGTCTGATTCTTTTTCCTAAGTTAATAGCAACTCTGAAATACATATGACCGCAAGTAACACAGTCCTAGTTTGTTTGTTTGTAATTAAGCACAAAATGGGCTATCTGTGCTTTGCCCACCACGGGTATCGAAACCCGGATTCTAGCGTTGTAAGTCCGCAGACATACCGCTGTGCCACTGGGGAGCCACAGTCCTAGATGGATAGCTATTATAATAAGCACTAGATCTAGGATGTCAGTGCCGTCTCGCGAAGTGAGTAAGTTATTTGTATCGAGGTCAAATGATTTTAATTAGTCCAATTATAAAAACGTTGATGTTCTTCTGGTTGAGGTTTTTACACCTGAATCAACTCTCCTGCTATATTTGAGGTAGAAATGTGGGCTTGAATAAATAAATTATTTTCTTTTGTTTCTTTTTGTCTCTCAAGCCTACCCGATTATCGTTTTGAGTGTTGTTGTTGTTGTTGATTTTTTTCAGTTGAATTCAACCTCTTTAGGTCCGGTTATTTTGAATTTATTCATATTTTTAGATCTTATTTGGTAGTAGTGTATCTTGCATGTTTTTCGTTATTTACATAAAATAAAGTTTTTGCTTTACGTACTACATCCTGCTTTGTTTTCTTTATTCTTTGTTGTCACATACATGATATTTTTATCCAAACATTCGACTTTTTTATTAGTGGAATCTTCTTACCTATGAACGACTGTTTTCTTATTGACAACCAAGTAAAACTCTAAAAAAATAGAGGTTATGTTATTGAAGAAAACCACATACCTTTTCTTTTATGATCACCACATGACTGGTCATTCTCTCATAGTGTTTATCGGATATAACACAACCCTTTAACAAAGAATGATATTCAAATACTTAACACAAAAACTCTTTAACCACATCTTAAAACTGAATGCTTTTTAATAATAAAAAACAACCCTTAGTTATAATTTAAAAACCAATGTAAAAATGAGATACATAATAAACTAATACATAATAAAAAGAAATAGTTAGAAGAAAACATTTTAATTCTATCTAACCTAATAATTTTCTAATTTTTATATTTTAGATACTTTTATAACAATAGATAAAAATATACATGAAACCAAGAATCATAGTATTTACCATTTACCTCTCGTTTTTTGTTGTTTTTTTTATGTTGGTTGCTGTGGCTAGGGATTTTTTATTTTCTAGTGACAGAAATTACTAAGGGTGAGGCTGATCCTCACAACCAGATACTGCTTCATGGCTTCACTGAGAAAGGTCTCAATAACATTGCCCACAAATATATCCTCCTGATCTTTTGATACCATTGCAAGGTAGACCTTTCCATGTATTCAGTGCAGATCATCTGCAGAGGTGGCTAATCCCTTGGTATGGTACAGTCCTCTTCTGAGTCTCTAGATTGTGCTTATGGACCATCCTATTCTCCCTGTGTTCAATCAATGATATAGCTTAAAAACAATAATCTTCTATTTAATCATATTGCTGCTTTTTGTCCAGATATTCTATGGCATCCGAAGCAGGACTTTTCAGAATCGAGCATTGGGAAGTCTGTCCTTGTGTTTGTCCATTCCAGGCAGTAACATACATGAAATGCTTCAGGAAACATTCAAGGTAATCTTTTGCAATTACCTTAAAAATATTGAGTGAAATCAATTCTACTTCACTCATAGAGACCTGTGATAATGTCCATAGCCTTGCAGTTCCTTAGTCTTAAGGTGTCACCAATTCCACTGGTATATGGTTATAGTTATACTAAGAACTCAAATAGTTGGATGAGTAATAGGTCCTTGGTTCAGGGCAGCAGGGAGACCAGTTGCTAATGGCAAATCTTTGTCAGCATGCACGACTCTAGGTATCGTCGTGAGCAGTGGATGACGACATGGGTTATATCTCTGTTCAGAAAGGTTCAAAGCTCCATTTTTCGCAGTCTTTATCCATCGGTTCCCACTGTCCAACCTGCCCGGGAATCAGCTTTGACTGGCACAGGTCGTCTCTTAGTGGCACATTCATTTCTTTGTGATTGTTTGCTGATGGTCTAGAACAGAGCTAAGTATGCATTGCTCTGTCTGGGTAGAGCCCGAGAGTCATGTAGATAACTCCCCTAGTGGTATTTGACTTTACAGGTGCCAAAACACGTCTGCGACTGTCAGTCATCTTTGCTTCCTACGCAAAGGAATCATTCTGATTATACTGTTGTAGGCTGATCGATTTCAGGGACCATTTTAATATAGGTAAAGGTGTTATGTCCAGGAAAAGATTTCTCCTAGACTCAATACCTCTGTATTTCAAACGTCTCTTTCTGGTGACAATTTCTCTATCATAATCATGAGTTTTGTAACATCCAAAATATTAAAGTTTTTCAGTAATATGATTCCTTTAAACTCTTATCAACACAAGAGCCAGTACTATATTAACAAAAAATCTGCAATAAATTCTATCTCTCCTATCTATCTACTTGTGGTATTCTGAGAAGAAATTATTTCCTTGTAACTGTTATATATAGAACTGTTTAGTAACAGCAGGATCAAATAGGAAATGCTTGGTGATCTGAGTTTGAAAACTGAACTCATATTTAAGCTGGATGAGAAATTAACAGATTGGACACCTTTGAAAAAAGTGAAAACAACCTTTATTACATACACAATACAAAAGTGGGTGTGTACTTGGCGTAAACGAATGAACAGTCATGTCTACTGGACCTGTGAAATTATCATCAGCTTTTTCCCTCGAGATGGATCTCCATTGAACCATTCGCATTCTTAACCATGTACAACTCTGAGAGAATAGAAGTTCTAATCCTGTAAGGAATTTCATTTATTTAAAAAATGCCTGTATTGATAAAGATGGTGGAAGACATATAACATATCTGCATACTACATAAATATGCTCGTGGCAATTAAAGAGATAACCAATATGCCACACCTTAAAAAGTGCGGGCATTAGTATTTCATCTCTAATTTATTGTTCATACTATTGAAAATAGTTTGTTCTGTTATGATGTTAAACAAAATAAGAAATTTATTAGCTTACTAAAAATACTATGGTGTCATTATAATTCGTCTTTTCAGAATGTTTTTAAATAGTGGTTTAGAACTTTACGAATTTATTATCGAATTTAGTAATTCTGTCATAAATAATTAACGTAACATCCTTATATTACATCATTATTGATAATATTTCCAATGCTTCTACAAGTTAATGACATGTGACTGTAAAATATATTCGTAACCTTAAGCAAACCAAAAAGTAACCACATATCCTTACAAGCATCAAAAAATAATATTCAATTTGGTGTACAACTGGGAGAGTAAGAACCGTATTCTTGTGTTATACTATATCGTATATGACACAGAAACTGGCTAAACATGTCTTTTAGGGGCACAGATGTGTTGAAACGTCACAAATTCACCTGTATTCTTGTTGAAGGTTTTAAACAATTCTATTTTAGCTGAAGATTCAGAGCTATCTAGTTTAGAGTGTATAACTCGCAATGAAATATTAGTTAAAGTCAGTATACATAGCAGTTAATTAAGAAATGGATATAAACATTATTTGAATAACTGCAAAAGCAAACTTTTGTCGGCCACATAACTTTCAATTTTGTAAAAATAAATAATAAAAATGTAGTTGTGATGTGATGTTAGTCTTTATGTACACGGCACAAGTGCTATTTTTGTGTGATAATATTCTATTGCATATAATTTTACTAACATTGTTGAAGAATTTTCAATAAAGAAGCATTTCCTTTTTAATGATAAAAATGTAGTTGTGATGTTATGTTAGTCTTTATGTACACGGCACATGTGCTATTTTTGTGTGATAATATTCTATTGCATATAATTTTACTAACATTGTTGAAGAATTTTCAACTAAAGAAGCATTTTCTTTTTAATGATAAAAATGTCATGAGCTCTACTGCTACGTGACATTTTCATTATTGCTGTCATTCAGCTGTCCGCTAAGAATACTTAGGAGATTATATCATTAGAAATTGTCATTTTTGCCCTTTAATATGCTCAACTATACCATAAATACTTCTGTTGTTTTTAATTAACGTCAAAAACATTTACATATATATTTTTGTAGAACACTTAGATAACAAAATATTGGACGTAATTTGTATTTCCATTTCTTTATAATAACACCTCAAAACCTATTACTTGTTGTAAATGTGATACAAATCATTAAGAATGTAATTGAAATACATATACATAAACTTTTTTATTTATTTCAAAGTTAAAATGATAATCTATACGCTAAAACTACAACTAAAACACTGAGAAACGTGTACTCATAAAACATTTGTACACTCAATATCAATCTCTGAGCATTAATTCTAGCAATCACAATCGAATACAAATTTACCATTGTACTCAATTAAAACTTAGCTGAACGTTAGTACACTTTCTAAAATAAGTTTTTATTTACTGAGCAGGATTAAAAGACATTTTGGCAACAGAAATTGTAACTTATCTAATATATTAAGTTTGAGTGATGTATTGTTGACAAAAAATCGTGTATCTAGGTCTTTTATTGCCCCTTTGATTCTTCAGCTGCTTGAGGTATGCAAAAGTTGACCGAGAGGTATGACTGGAAACTTTATCTTGGTGAACCCATTTCCAGACGGATATCCTTCTTGACTATGATGTACACTGTTGCAATGGCTTTTGCCATTGAACTTTGTGTTCATTGATTCTCACCTGTTACAAAACGCCGCTTACTATAGTTTAGGTACCATTTCTTGCTTGTAGTTTCTGAGTGGTTCTGGAACCTATTTTGATCTACATTCCTTTGTTTTCCAACGGACGACTTCATCTTCAAAATGATAATACACCACCTACATAACGTCAAGATAGAGTTCAGATACATTCCATTAGATCGCAACACATTTTCCCGTGTCTTGCTGACTTACATATTTTCTGACTGATTACATTTAAAACCAGTCTACTGATATGAATGTCCAGTTTTTTTCGATTTCATTAATAGTTAGATTTCAGCCATGGCAACAACTTCCTCTGAGAATCAGGAGATCTGCAGTGTTACTGTAACATTTTAAATATTTTGTTCAACTAATTGAATAGGATTAGTGTTCTTCTAAGACCATCTTATAGGCATGTATTATAGTATCTGTCGGTTAATCAATTTTGTCTTGCCTGACTTAGTCCCTTTACTTTATAAGCATACAAAATAAGGATGCAGAAATATTCCTGAAATATCTTTTATAGTTCTTTGTGTGCTGCTTACCTTTTTCTTTTTTCTTCTTCTCCTGACGAAGAAGTGACCATTCTTTGAAAAAGCTCGAGTTTTTAGCGAATTTTTATAATCACTTTATTCCTATACATGATTATATTTTACTTTTAAACTTTTCCTTTTTATTTAGGCCGACCATGGCCCAGTTGTTGGTGTGTCAAACAATGAGTCTGCATGCCATTACCACAAAAGATTCGAGCTCTTTACTTTTGATCATGGGTGCATTATAAGGGAGATAGTACAGACTTTGCACAAATGAGCAAAAATCAACAAATAAACAATTATTTTTATTATTTATTTTGTAAACTCCCTATTTACTTTTATCTTCCAACAGTTACTTTTTCCATATATTCTCGTTTTTCTAAGGTGGATTCCTTTCCCACAAGCTGTCTAAATTTTAATTCAGATAGTTTTAACTTGTCCATCAGTTAAACCAGCATTGTAGCTCTAAGTGAGTTATGAAATAAATAACAAAATCAGTGGCCCAAATTTACTGATTTCTAAGTAAAGACAGAGCCATCCTGATCTCAGAGAATGTCTCGTTCATATTGCATACTAGATCCATGTACAGTCTCCTTTTAAAACTACCAGTGGATATAAGCAACAGTTATTACCAAGGTTTGAAATATTCACTTAATATATTCTTGCAAGCAGTCTTCTTAATATTTTCTTGGATAGTAATCCATAAAACACATTGATTTGGAGCTATGTTTATCATACAAAGCAACATAAATTTTGACAAGAGACAAGTAGAATGTTGCTCACTTGTCATTATTATACAGTATTTCAATCATCACTTGTTTCAGAAAGAAGAACTTTTTTTAGTATCTTTTCATTTGAATGGTTTTCTATTTTAGTTCGTTTGACTAGGAATGATGCAGTAACGATGAGCTGAGTTATAGCACCTGTTATTGACTCTTTCAACACTATATAAGCTAGATAGATACAATGCTCAAAGTTATATGCTTCTACAATTTGGTAGGACAGTTCATCAGCATTCATATATCTTTTTTCGTACTCTTCTAACATTATTATCCATCAAACCACATCCCATCAGGAACTAAAATTTGTTGAAAATACTAATAGTTCATCTTTGTTATTAAATGCTTCTGTACAATGAGTTGAGTTATAGGAATAGGCCAGTACTTTCTTCAAATGATTTATTGTCTGTAGAAGCATTCCCTTAATGCTAGTGTCACTGATATCTATAAAGTAAATTTTACAGTTTAACTTGAGTAAATTAAGACTTTCAGATAGAAAAGAAATGACCTATTTTTCTTCATTGCAAATGCAAAGATCAAACTCCAAAACGATAAAATGATATTTTACCTTAACATTCTTCACCTCCTTCTTCGTTTGTTCTTTGGTAGAAAAAGACAACCATCAAGAAAACTGCTTAACTAAACAAGATGATTGGTCTACCCAAACCTAGTTTTACAGTGTCTGTGTAACATTTTAAGCAACTTCTCAGTTATGATTTTGTTGGACTGCTGAAATTTAGTTGCTCTATTTTTTTCCAAACAGTTGGAAATTATATTAGATATAATTAGTTATTCTGCAAACAAACATATAGGTAGAAACCTACCAGTTGAGTTGACATATCATTTTCACCCTTCTTAAAAATACCCACCATCACATGGTTAGATACATATATATATGAAATCTTTCAATAATTATCCAATACAATGAATCATAGCTCACTTCGGTTCCTGCTACTATAAGGGTTGTTTCGGTTTGCTGTAAGGCCATTTCATGTTCAGACTCAGTGATAAACTTAACAACTACTGTAGTAGACCTTTCCTCTTCTTGTTTACTTCCTAAGGCCCTCCTTCATCCGAACTTTTGCTTTTCATTTACCAGTTTTCTGGTAGTATTCACACTCAATTTTCATATCATTAAATTTCATCATCTAAAGATCTGTATAGCTTATAGTTTCATCAAAATATCTTCTTTTCCTCACCTATTTATCCCTTTCCTAAGAATTATCTTCCTTAAGCTATGGAAATTATACTTTATACTTTATTTTTCTACTTGCTCTAATCAAAGACAATAAATGTTTTATGTATTGTTCGATGTCCCGTTGTGTGTGATGGCTTAGTTCCTCCCCAGATATTCTTTCATTCATTGTCTCCGGTATTCACCCCAGGATAACTTTTTACATAGAGTGATCTTGTACTTTTACACATATCTTGTACACATACCAACGATTTTTAATTAATTACTTTAATTAATTTCTATCCTAACCTGACACTGCTTGTTTATTTTTTTGCATGCAAAATCATATAAAAATCACCTGCGGAGAGCCGTCCCTAATTTTGAACTAGTATATTAGGAGAAAAGTAACTAGTTAACAGTGTCCTCTTGCAACTCTTTGGCTACTCTTGTCTGATGAGCAGTAAGATTTGGACATCACCCATTATAGTGCACAAATGACCCAAAAGTGAGGAGTTTAATTTACAGGATTTACAGTTGAGTATGCTAACCAGTAAGCCACTCCTTAATTTGATAACTTATGGATTTCTTTGCACGCTGTTGAGCTATATGTAATCTCAGTTGCCTTGGATCGTTTATAAGCGAATCAGTATTGTCAGTGTCAATACACTTAGCTCATTGCTGGCTCTTGAATCGTTTATTGAAACTCCACATCCTATTTAGCCCTCCTTCATGCCCCACAGTGGCACAGCGGTATGTCAGCGCATTTATAACGTTATAAACCGGGTTTCGATACCTGTGTTGGGCAGAGCACAAATAGCCCATTGTGTAACTTTGTGCATAACTTCAAAACAAACAAACTGCACCTCCATTGAATATTTTGTTTATCCTTCATTTCTGTTGCATCGATTTAGTTTAATCCTTCAAGTTGATATGAAAGTTTGGACATAAATCAATAAATAACACCACAAAATCGTATTAAAAAGTCGTTCGGTAAAGTTAAATTTGCGTACAAAAGTCAAATCACACGAAACATTGACACGTGAGATCTGGGAGTTAAAGAGACCTCAAAACGAAATGACGTTTAGTAATATTAAATATTTATTAGTAAGCTTCACATTAGATTAGAGGTACTGAGCCCTAAAGAGTTTTTAGATAAAAAATGTTATGGTGGAAAAAAAAAGCTTCGAAAATGTAAAGGTAATGTAAAATGAATATGGTTAATCATTGTGAGTGAGCTATGATGAACAATGGTAGTATTAAGGGAATACCTCTTCAATTATTAAGATGAAAATCTATGTTTGATAGTTCCTCTTATAGAGTATGAGCTGAATTAAAATCTAAAGAATTGTCAAAGTGTAATTAAAGTTAGGATAGACGTGAAACAAATGCGTTTTTGTGAATTTATGAAATGAAGTCAATTATCTATTGTGAAAGAAATTGTGAACTTCCTGCAAGTAAATAAAAGTTGCAAGTGCATTTTATGTGCATAATAGTCACAATATACAAAGGGTTGAGTATACTGTATTAAAACAATTTTAAATATGCAAATCAACAAGTTATATGATAACCACAGCCGATTAAAGTAGCGATGGAACGGCATGAATTAGACCTGCATATTGACATTGTTTGGTCTTTTGTAAGTAATGTGATCACTGAAAACTGATCACTTTACAATGCAAAATATTGATACACTCATATCATAAAGGTGTATTCAGATTGGACATTTAGAATTTTTAAGTCGGAGAAATCCCTTTTACTTAATGTTCCAAAGGAATATTGATCAAATTGGGGACCAAGACCATCCAGATAGAGACCTGCAACAAGTCGTACCCAAACCATGGTTAGTGGTATCTTGTAACAGGTGCGAATTTATGAACACAAAGGTCAGTTGTAAAAGCCGGCCATGTGTCACATGCAACAGTGCACAATATTGACAAGATGGCATTCCATTTGAAAAAGCAGCACAAGTCACGTGTACACAAGTTGCTCCACGACATATCAATTCGACCATCACATACTCCAGGTAGCTGAAGAATGAACAATGTATTCATGCTATTCATTATAAAGACATACCTCTTAAGTGCCTATGGATTTCTTTGTGACTGGCCTGTTAAAAGAGGCGCTGATAAATTATCATTCTCGTTCATTCTTGATAAAAGATTTAGCACAAAGGATCACATATAAAGTGTAATAAACTTAAAATAAGACCTAAAACTCAAGCGCTTTCGAATAGTTGACTATTCTTCTTCAGGAGAACAAAGTGTGACCTTTAGCCTGCGCAATGCAATATAGTAGGACGTGTGACGTCATATAAACCGGAAGTCCCAGTTGCGTTTAATCTGGTGACCAGCCAATCACAACTCAAGCCGTTAGTCTCCCGGAAGGGAGAATTCGTTTGTAGAGAGAAAAAACAAAAAACAAATATTATTAATTTTCATTATGTATGAAAGTTTGACTGATAGAGAAAAATAAGTACATAGGAAGATGAGAGCTTAAGAAATAATAATGTAAATCGATACCTGAAATAATAATATAGAGAAATAGAAGCTGGTGTACTTTGGTGACAGATTTTCTTGTAGGCAGATTTTGTTAAACAAGACCGATGTCTGTAGGTTTACTTTCTTCTAAGAATTCTAAGAAGAAAGTAAACCTACAGACA
>NW_013665846.1:46306-51958 GCF_000517525.1 Limulus polyphemus | reverse complement strand
TGTCTGTAGGTTTACTTTCTTCTTAGAATTCTTAGAAGAAAGTAAACCTACAGACATCGGTCTTGTTTAACAAAATCTGCCTACAAGAAATAGAAGCATGAATAAAAATGTGAATAATAATAAAACCTTACAAACTCAATTACAAGTTATTCGGAATTTTTTCAGAGACGCTCGAAGGTCAACAATCCCAGGGTCGAAATGAATGTCATTCGGCGTTACAGTATTTAACAATTCTATCCAGTATGCTTCTTTAATTTCCCTGTTTCTGTTTGATGTAAAATTTGTCTCTATACCTGTCAGTATCATGTCGTCAAGAGAGTGGTCAGGCATGTTGAAATGCTCTGCAACCGAAAGTTCTTTGTTTGTTTCAAAACCCTACCCAGCTACTCCCTATGCATGTCACTGCTGGTAGAAATAGACTTTGTGTAACTTTACGAGAAAATCCAACAACTAACAAACAAACAAAACTTACGAATTTAAAAACAGACCTATTTAGTCCTATATAAAATTGATATACAAATTGCTCCTAATTACATTTCAGTTTTATGAATGCATGTACTTATGCATATAAAAGTTTGTTTGAAATTACGCACAAAACTACACAGTAAGTTATCTGTGCTCTGCCCACCACGGGTATTGAAACTCGATTTCTAGCGTTGTAATCATATAAAAGAAGTGATTTGAAAATGAAAGCTTCAATATAAGCATTGAACAAAGTGGTTACTACAGCCTATGCAAAACCGTGACATTGACAAGGAACCCGTTGAACATGAAAAATAGCTTTGATTTTTTTCAAATAAAAGCAAATTTTATTAGTGTAATGTAAGCTTCTGAAATTATTTCAAGTACTCAAGTTCATGATACCCATTCCTCGTAAAAGAGAAAAAGTTTCATTTCATTTAAGCTAATATATATATATATGCATACGTCCCCTAGTGATCATCAGTAGTATACTGACTTCCAGTGCTGTAATATGGAGTTTGATTTCCCGTGGTAGTTAAAGCACAGATAACCCATTGTATAACTTTGCACCAAAAACAATAACAACATAAAATAGACACAAAGTTATAAAAGGTATCCTTCACACAGAAAAGTAACATAGTTAACTTCATGTAATATGCAGTATACTATATATATATATATAAACATTTATTTTTATTATACATGTTTCTGAGACTCAGAAATTACTAATTTCATTCACATATGCTCTTTAAATATTTTTATAAGCTTGTATTATTATGTATACGAAATATTAAGTTCTATATGCTATACTAATCCCTTCTACATTGGTTTCTCAACATTTTCACTTTAAGGTTGTTTTTTTTGCACGAGACACACCATTTGTTATCTCTTTGATCTATTTATCACTTCAAGAACACACTACATTATTTATTATATGTATGTTACATCGCGAACTCCTTGAAAAACAAGTTTCATGTTGAAATTAAACATGTTTATTTCCTTCCAAAACGTATATCTGTATCACTTAAGAGGATTCTTAATTGTACTTAATGTACTTAAAGAAAAATAATCTGAACCTATCGTTATTCTGAATTGACAAAAATAAGTTATTGATCAATTTTTCAATATACTGGAAGCTTTATGATACATCTTCAATCATTGAATCAATAAGTTAAATAAGATGATAAAATAGTACAATTAAAGAGAATGTGATTCTTAAGTGTGAGCATCAAAGGAGTTCATAAATAACAGTCCAAGTAAGAAATAGTTTCTCATTTTCTTTCTTACTAAGCACTTCTCCTCCCTAGTCTTCCTTTTGTTATGCAGATATACTACATGTTTTCTACACCCCTTGTTTAACAAAAATATTTCTCTAAGTTTTCATATATGCAGTGCGAGGTTTCAACACATGATGCTAGTGATAAAAGTTACTAAGTTCCTTTCACTCTAGACCTGGCATGACCAGGTAGTTAGAGAGATCGACTCGCAATCTGAGAATTGTGGGTCCGAATCCCCATCCCACTAAATATGCTCGTCTTTTCAGCCGTGGGAGCGTTATAACGTGACATTCAATCACACTATTCGTTGTTAAAAGAGTATCCCAAGGGTTGGCGGTGGGTGATGATGACTAGCTGCCTTCCCTCTAGTCTTTCACTACCAAGCGCAGATAGCCATCGTGTAGCTTTGCGCGAAATTCAAACAAACAAACCTTTCACTCTATCTACTTATTGTCCTGGGTCATTCACTTGTGTGGTCGCATGTGCTTTCACATGAGAAAGATTTCTGTAAAGTTAAATTTTCTATATTTTTCCACCAGCAGATCAGGTGATACTCAGAATAAGTGTGTAACCTTCCTTATGTTTTGATGCAAATGCTCAGCAGTTATATAAGTAGTTTATGCACCCTTGAAAAAATAGTAATGCAGTGTATTATATATATTGTATAAGAAATCTAGTCATAATTTTTGCTTCCTGTAACACTTCTGTGACCCGTGTTTTTAATTGCTTTTGTGCATTGAATAAAGAGATCTTATTTTGGTACTTGTTACGTATTATATCCAGTCTCTTTCGTTCTCGCAATTCAGTTAAATTCAAAGAATTAAAATTTGCTTCATGATACATTTATGTCAAACCTCCTGTTATTGTTTGATTATTCTTAGAGCATTTGATAACACCACAGAGTAGATAGGAAGAAGACAATTTTGTCCTGTAACCATACAATTTATGTTTTGGAGATCTCTTTTTTTTTCTCCTGACAAGTGTTTTTCCCTTTGCTTCTTTTACTTCTTGAACCAATGAGTTTAAAAAGAGTTTTGTACTTAAGGAAATGGCATCTTTCATGCATTAATGGATCACGCCCAATAGAAAAATTTAGTAGCTGAAGGAAGAAGGTTGTCTGAGAAAGTAGTTTGATCTTGGAGAAGGTTTATGACTTCATACTTATTGCAACAACTATAGATTCATTAAGGGAACCTTGCTGAAATTTACTGTATCCAAAATGGCCAATTGAATTCTTTTACTGAGGATAAATCTCAGTGCGTGAGAGGCACATATACCTGAATCATTTCTTGGTGTTGCATCTTGGTTTGATAATTCTGAGGCTGAATGAGATAACCTCCTCAGGACTTCCAGATGTTTGCTAACCAGAGTAACCCAATTCCAGTTCTAATCAAAGAAACCTGAGACTAGTCAAGAGAGACTGGAGGTGCCACTCTTTAATGAAGTCCTACAGCCGATGCTGTTCTGCCAGCAGGTGAGACAGTGGACACCATCTTGTGAAGATAGTTATCAATGTGGCAATTGTTAGCTTCTCCTAGTCAGGGGTTATCCTACCATGTTGGTCATGGATCACAGAGAAAGAAGCCTGGGTCCTCATCAAAGTGATAATCGAGCTTCTGGGAGACAACTTATCATCTGCTGCTTTGTAAAAGGACCTGACTACTCATCTAAGGGTTGGAGTCCCTGAGGATGCCTACTACACTGTAACAATGATGTTGCTTGCATCTCAACCACAGGCCCTTGTGAGTGAAATAAATTAGATTTCACTCCCAGTGTTCAATAGTGTGGGAAAAAGATCTAGACCTTTTCCTAAAACATTTTAACAATCATAGTTGCACCAACTGTTTACCGTGGTGGAAAATTGGGCAACCACAAAGCTGATATCAGTGCTTGGAAGAGGAGTGTCAATTGAGAATTTTGCTGTTTACAGGGGTTGGTGTACCCAGCAATAGCCCCTGAAGATCACGAGGACATCGCTCAGACAGACAGTCCTACTGAGATACCTACTTCATGCAAAACTCGATTCACGCCAAGGGTTAACTGGTCTCTCCCACGCTATGAAGCAACCACACTTGTTTCAAGTGAATTGACAGAACTTTCCGTGATTTTCATGCTGAAGCTTATGCCAATGTTGCTTCTGCTTTGGAAAAGAGGAGCAAAGTATTTACCTTGTCAGTGGAATGTTGAGTTACTATAAAGCAAACATTCTGTTTCCTGCCATGCAGTAAGGTAGGTAAGGCTACTGGTTTCAAGTTATTTCTCAGCATACACAGGAGAATCAACAGCACATTTTCCTTTCATTAGGCTCCCTTAGTTTTGGTGCTGTTATTAAATCTCCAAGAAACTAAGGAAGACCAAGTAATGATTTAGGGAAGTGCAGCATATAGCCTGCACCAAAAGGAATGCTGGTCAGCTCAGTTCTCTTGGGGCTGTTTTGAGCTTGGTTCATGCCTATAAGAGTAAAAGGGCGAGAGATCGAGTTCTTGGTTGATACAGGAGTAGCAAGAGCACTGGTAGATCTCACAGTATATCAGACACTCCAAACAAAGCCATCCTTTTTTTCTACGGATATTGACTTCATTCTGGCAAATGGCAATATATTAAACATGAACAAAGATGCAAGTCGTAAGGTATATCTACAAATTGACACTCACAGAATGAAGGTTTCTGAACTCAGTTCTAGCACTGACATCCTTGGGATTGACTCACTGTCAAAACTCTTGGTCAGTTTTACCAATGCAACATGTGAACTGATGTTCCATTTGAGAGCTATTCAATGTCAGCCAGACAGGGCCTAAAACAAGGAACTGCAATTACAGGTGAACAGTTATATTGATTAAAGCTCGATTGTCATCAGTACCATAAGCATTGTGGAAGTAATCATGGTTATGGTAATGCTAGGGTTGCATAACACATAACATCTGAGGTTGCTATTAGAGGATTGTGCAAACATTACAGACTCAATGCAGTGGTAGCTGCAGTGACGTTTTAAAATTATCAGATGGCTGATTGAGTCGAACAACATTAACCTACTATCCTATAGGTACAGGTGAGGCATATGTAATCAAGCAACTGCTGCAATGATTTCCGTGGAACACTAAGCACATATCCAATTCTTGGTCACCTATAGTAATGATTATCAGAATTAAGGAAAGTACACTCAGGTTCTTTGTTAATTTTAGATGGGTAATTGCAGTAACTCACATTTATGTCTTTCCTTATCACAAAGATGAAAGTTTTGATGTTTTGGGAAGCTCCTATTAGCTCAACACTTCAGACCAGGTATTCAGATGATATTTGGTATGTCGAATCACACCTGATATAGCCAAGTAGTGGAGGTTCTACAGGGCAACTTGTTAGGCCTGAGAAATGTGTGATTTCTACATATGCACTGAATGAGTTGTGCTTTTCCTGAGCATATAGTGATACATACTACAGTAAGAACATAAATATTACTTCACTGCAGCTATCAAGATATAACTTGTTGAAAGTAGCTCCAGAAGGCTACTGGAAGAAATTACCTGTGAACTAGAGGTAGTCTGTTTTAAGCTACTTTTGTGTGTAATTACATGTAATGTTCATATATATATATATACGTGTATGCAGATTTTGTTAAACAAGACCGATGTCTGTAGGTTTACTTTCTTTTTAGAAGTCTTCTCAAGAAGTCGATAAGCTGTCTTAACGTTGTTAGAAAAATGGGTAAAAGTTGTAGCTAGTGATGAGTTGGCCGATGCGTTTCGAATGCCTTCTGCATCCATTATCAAAGCTGAATGTTGTGTGAATTGTGATTACTGTTGGTGGATATTTATATGTATGTGTAAGCAGGTGGTGGTATCTAGCTCCTGGAAGGCGTTAATTGGTGGAGTGTTGTATTGTGGCTTGGGGGTTTCTCGCCAAGAAGTAGCAGTGT
>NW_013665846.1:43884-46154 GCF_000517525.1 Limulus polyphemus | reverse complement strand
AAAATCTGCCTACAAGAAAATCTGTCACCAAAGGACATCAATATACGTGTATATATATATCTACGTGTATAACTAAATATGTGTGTGTGTGTACTCTTAGACATGAGTATGGGCATTATCTAATGTCATTTATGAATGTTGAATAACACAAATGCATCAAATACATGAATAACAAACCTGCAAATGAAAATAAAGGACTTGATCTAGATGTTAAGCCCTTATGATATGAAATTAACTGTTATTTTTATTAATGTTTGTAAGAGAATGCTTCAGTTTTATTGGTAGTGAATGTACATGGAAAAATAAGAGTAACAAAGAAACTCTCTCTATGTTTGAGAGGAAAGGTAGTTTTACAGGGTGTTTTTGGAAAGAGTAGAGATTGGATTAAATTTAAATATTCATGAGTAGAACAAATCATCAGTAGAACGTTAATATAATGGAGAGTAGCTTAGATGTAATATCAAATAGAAATTTGGTGTATTTATTGTTTTATTTGGTTATAATAGAATATTTTCAATCATGGAGATTGGAATATTTTCTAAGCATGCAGTTTTCTGAATAATTTCTTACTATTGTTTCACTAGAAGATGCAGTACATATGAAAATGCAGGCTGTGAGTGTACTACTGGAGGTAGAAAGTAACATTGGTATGGTGTCACTTTGTAAATCACTTATAGTTGTTAGTGGTTCCTCGTGGTCAGAAGTTAGAGACTATAGCCTGTACTGAGGCTAGCCTGAGCCAACTATTGTGTGCAGGAACCAGATGTCTGTAGTCTCTTCTCCATTACTTTCCCATTGATTCTGGGCTCTGTTCATGTAATAACCAAACAACAGTGAAAGGATAGAAGGTAATCTGTGTTAAACGTTGTTTGGCAGAAACGACAGTGAACAGAACAATTTCATGTTAAAGAGTATTTTCCCCTATGTTACATGATCTATGTTCAATATTATTTCATTGGTATAGTGATGCATTATGGAAAATATTCTTGCAATTTAAGTTGTATATCAAATCGTTTATTTAATGTATTACTTCAGTGTTTTAAAGTTTCAGTATGTTTTTTTCCTCTTTCTGGAATTTGAGTTAAACGGGTTTCTCGTTTTTTGATGGATATCAAATTGTTTTCTATATTATTGTGAGAATTATCATATATGTTATAGGGTTTTATGATGTTCAGTAATGGTATTCATCAAAGGCTAGTTCATTATGTTGTGATTATTGATTGTATGTCAAATCGTTTCATTTGTAATGTTAATCATTGTTAAAGTTTCTTTATTTCTATTTATGACATAATCAACCAACTGTATTCTTTCTTAAATTATTTATTCTTGTATTTTGTAATTCAGTTTTTATCTTTTTATCTTATGGTCAGAATAGCCTCTAAACAAAGGGGTGAGGGAAGGAAAATGTGATATATCATGAGTTTGCTACCCTTTTGTATTGATATAAAATGTTTAAATGTTTTCCTTTTTTCAGTTAGTCAAGAAAATTATTAAGTTCCTTTTGATCTAGCTACCTATTGTTCTGTGTCATTCACCTTGTCAACAACATCTAATAATCATCACTCAGTGGCCTATGTGTGAGCAAATATTGATCACTAGATGGATGTTATATACCAGAGGTGGATCAGTTGTACTGACGTACAGCAAATCCTCATCACAGCAGCCAGAAGGTGATGCAGTGGCTTGAGTCAGAACTAGCCTAGACCTGCAAGGTCTTGTCAAAAGCCAAGAAAGTGTTACTAAAATGAGCTGTTTGTGAGATAATGTAAATATCTGAAACTGTAAAATAAATAAAAGTATTTATAATCTTAACATGAAAATCACCTTGCACCTAGGCTAGTCAACAGTCTGACTTCATATGTTCACTGACAAAACTTAGTAAGATATTTAACTGAACAATCTGATTTTGTTTTTTATGTAGGAAAGACTTGTAATGTTTACCAAAAGCTTAGCAAATTTCGTGAAATACGCGTACCACATTAAGAGCTACAGTATGGAAGCTTTCATAGTTACCTGGTAGTTAAAAGGTCAGTCAAAATGACCAAATCCATATGGACGGAGTTAATATATAATTTTTTCAAACTTTTTGCATATTGAGCAGCAGTTCTTAATATAAAAACTCAGTCATGGGAGGCACTGAGTTCCTCTTTCCCTGGTTACTCATAGAGTTAGGTCAGTCAACTAGGGTGTTGCATACACTTTCTCATGGAAAGATTGCTGTAATATAAAGCACACTGCATAGAAATATACAGTGATCTTTTCCATTGATA
>NW_013665846.1:37004-43874 GCF_000517525.1 Limulus polyphemus | reverse complement strand
CAATATTTACTGGGAACCTCCTGTTATTCTGTGGCTCCTACCCGATTACTCTTAAGGAAATAAAGTGAACCACATTATACCACAATAATCTAACAGTTCTACCTCCAGTAAAAGGGCCAATCACATTGATTTGTCTTTTTTGTTTGTTTGTTTTTGCATTGAATAGTTTAATTTTGTTACATATTATGTTAACTCTTTTTTTATTCTTCAAACTCGAATAATACATAACTGCTTCGTTATTAATTTTCTGTTGAACATTATGTTATTCTGTAAAGCCCCCCAGTGGCACAGCGGTATGTCTGCGGACTTACAACACTATAAACCGGGTTTCGATACCCGTGGTGGGCAGAGCACAGATAGCCCTTGTGTAGCTTTGTGCATAATTAAAAAAAAACAAATATTCTGTAAAATAAACTCAATAACTTTTAGAGGAAATCAAACCACCCGAGGAAAACTATAATTGTTTGGTTATTTGTTTCACTCATTACAGTGTTGGAAAATCAAGGTTTACTGTATTTTTTTCATGAAAAACAAAGGGTCGGTTAAAATAAAATGGTTATATTACAGCAAGTAATCTTAGATATTATGAATTAAGTAGTAACCTTGTATTCATTTTATTGAATACTTGAATTCAAGACTAATCTTCAACTTTCATTATCTTTACACACTTTTATCAAATGAGTTCAAGGCAGGTCAGGATGAAACAAGATAACCAAATAAATAACATTTACATTTTACTTCCGTCTAAACAAAACATTGAAGACTAGAAATACTGTAGGCTTCACTATATGTTTTCGTATAAAATGAAAAGTTTTTAAATATAAAGATTCAAAATGAAATATATAGCTGTTATTCATTGACAAATCGGTCTTTCTGTAGCCATATCTTCATCTATACTTAATACTGCGCTCTAAGAAAATTCTGTGAACTCTTTATCATTAGTAATTTTGTTTAGTGTTATTTCTGCAATCGATTTTTGTTGATCCTACTCTCTGCTACAAAATGTTCTGGAGTCGACCGCTCCGGTATTTTATATTAGCCAAAACATTTTTCACTCGAGTGGCTGGCCCTAATAGAAACCCTATAAAGCGAGCATATTCGGTAATTGGAATTCGAACCTGCGACTCGAGCATCATAACCATTAGACTATTGCTATAGGTAAATATGACGTTGCCTATCAAACTAGATAACATGAAATTAGATCAGTCTGGAACAGCATCTTTGGCAAGTTGGGTCTCGAGGTAGTATCTGACAATATCAATACATCGACCAACACAAATAGATCCACAGTGTTTGAATAAAGATCGTTTTCATTCTTTGTATTTAATACATTTATTTCTTAGCACACACTCAATTTTATTGGAATTCAGTATTACTTTGCAATTTGTCTAACCTTCCGATTAACTAGCGGACCTACCTAATTTACTCTTTCGGGAAAGCAGTTTACCTTAAAATAAGAAAAATACTCAATTTTGTAGGCTTATTAAATTTTACCATAGGTAGGTAATATACTGTATAGTTAATTGATCTGAGGTTCAGTACTAACACACTAAAATACATTAACAAGCAATCTCATTATCAAAGCTAATTAATGATTTTCAGATATTATAACGGCACATTATCATCATATTACAAATGTTATTGATGTCCCAATCCTTTTATTGGAGAGATATTTGATAACGGAGACCAACGACAAATGTAAATATAACATTGAATATTCAACTTCTGATGTGTTTGAGAATATTTATTGAAGCCCCAACAGTAAATCTGCAGGCTAACGACGCTAAAAATCGAGTTTCGATTTCCGTAGTGACCAGTCCGCAGATAGACCATTGTGTAGCTTTGTACGCACTTGTAGGAGCCAATTATTACTTTTCTTTTTAGTTTGCAATAATGAAATTCAAGTCTTAAAAACAAAGTGCGTATCTGAACTTAGAATTGAAATCCCTACGTTTAATAATGGACTTTATTTTCCAGAAATCACATGGAGCTAAATTACCATTACTTGACTCCGAAAATAAAATTCGTTCATAACATGTAAATTCTTCTGTGGAAAACTTTTAAGTGTATAAATAAAAGTGATTTAAGCTTTAAATACTCACCTTTGGTTTATCGTTCAGAACAAAACCCATCACTTTTTATCGTGTAAAATTAAATTTCTTAACCTCTGTTTATCTTGTTTGGCCCAGTCACCTTTTTAATTTCTTTAATAAAAATAGCTTCTTAAGGCAGATAGGCTTTTCTAGTTTACTTCATTAGTCAATTGAGAGATGAACTGAAACGAAATTCTAGAATTCATAGATTACTTATCGTACCTGACTAAAGCAAGTTACGTTTGTTTTGGAATTTGAAGTTACGATATCCAGAGTGCTCAACCGAAGGTAAAACTCACGAACTACATTTTCTTCATACAAATGTCGACTGCTGACTGTTTATTTATACAAGTGGAATACGTGAACAAGTGTAAAAGCCAAGTTCATTTGTCGTACGATTTAAGTTTTCATTCGTAGAACATAAAAAACCGGTGCCAGAAAATCTCGTTTAATGTCACAAAAGATACCGTTAAGCAATTTTAAGATATGATTAATACTCTACAAACTTTAATCATTTTCTAAGTGTTCTAAAATTTACTGCCGTTTAGGTTATTTTAAGTGTTTTATTATTATTCATGTACTTGACACTCATAGTAAAAAAAAATAACCAAAAACAGAAACTTTATAGTATGTGATCAAAAACGAAAACGTTTAATGTACAATTCATTTTTATATAAAACCTGCACACACAACTATCACAGGTGACGCCATCACGTAGAGATTGAGTCGTAAAATGTAAATGCTGAAAGACCCAAATAAATTTAAAAAGCTGAGAAAATGAGTAACTACGAGCATTTAAGTCAAAATATGTAAAGCGAAAATTTCCTTTATTTAATTAAATGAAACATAAAGCAAAGGAGTTTTCAACTTCGCTATTTTAAAATCAACTATATTTAGTGAAATTGACATTTAAAATAAACATATTAATAACTGTAAAAAATGATACAAAATTTAAGCACAATGATACAAATTAAATATATACAAGCATAAATTTAAGGATAACATAAACATCTATTAAATATCGCTTTTAAAATCTATTCTACCAATAGCAAATATTTTGTTGCTTTACATGCCTACATTATATTTCGACATTTCTATTTGTTTCAGTAATTTCGATACC
Organism: Limulus polyphemus; assembly: GCF_000517525.1. Classification (NCBI taxonomy): domain Eukaryota; kingdom Metazoa; phylum Arthropoda; class Merostomata; order Xiphosura; family Limulidae; genus Limulus; species Limulus polyphemus. Next base: position 40,661 of record NW_013665846.1, on the reverse strand, counting down.
AGAAACCACGAACTAGATAGCTAAAATATTTTAGACTACAGAGCAAATATTAGTTGTAATATATTACTAAATGGTAAACATAAATATACTTATTCACAGAATGCTTTCTTGCTACTTCCATCATAAAAACTGTTTTAGGGGTACAAGAAGTGGCTTCTTTTACTAATTATACAATGTATTGTTTTTAAATATAGTATTCATTTTTCTAAACATTATAGGCAATGTGCAAAATATATGTCGTTTGTGAAGGTTATAACCATTCAGGTTGCACTCCATAATTTTATGTTAAAGTTGCTAAACCACCTCATGGTACAGCAATATGATCTTCTTAGTCTTGAACCCACAAGTATTTTTACTAATGAGTTTGTTCTTAATGTTTCTCAGTAGTAGATTTATCGAGTTGCGCATTTAAATTTGCCTCCTGGTGATGAATTTTGTCAATTTTCTCATCATTTATGACTTCTTAAATATATCAAAATTTGCACGTTAAACTATTTTATAAATAAAACAAGCTATATTTTCTGATAGTTTAGAAAATATCACTTTCAAAATGCTAGAATATCTTATTGAACTTTAAGTTCATGAAGACAACAGCTATCAGTTGTTATGATTCAGTGTACAAATACAATCTTTATTAGAATCTACAGTTAAGCCCATAAAACACTGTTATTTTTGAGTTGAAAATAATGAAATATCCCTTGTTTCCATACAGAATATTTTAGTCAAAAACTAAAAGAACTGTACATATCGAACATAAAATGGCTAGTTGTTTGATCCCTGATGGAATTCCTCAAGTTAAAATAGAACAATAACTATAAAGTTTTTATTAATAAGGCATAAAGCATGTATATATTTGAAGGAAATTATTTATGTTCCAGGTTGTAATCCATAATATGGGAATTTGTTTAATAATTTGCTGAGATTTTTTACAGGGTATGTACACAAAATAAAAATTTATTAGTCAAGTTTCTGATAATGTTGCATAAACTACAAACTTATTTTTAGTTCAGACTAAAATACATGTTCTAATAGCAAGTTATGAGTAAACTAAAGTATATACCAGTTCATAACCATGATTTCATCAGACTCTGCAAACATGTATACCTTTGGTAGAATTTCATACTATCATTAATGCTCACAATGTTCTTCAATTGGGAAACTGCTAGGGAAGATACGAGTAAAACACTGCCAGTGGTAAACGTCTTCCATAATATTGCATTCCATGTTGCACATAAATATTTATTTATGAAATTGCTGACACAAAAATTGGGGTAATATTGAGTAAAAAAAAAAAAAGCATCATTAAATATCCCAAAAATGTCAAAGAAAGGTCCAGGAGATTTGATCACTTAAAATGTATTTAAAATTTATTACAATTTTGCAATGCTCACAAAGATAAAATTTTTTCCTGATACTTTATATGTATAACAATTTTTATATTAATTAGAAGAGCTATAAAATGCTTTCAAAGCTCAAAGAATGTTTCTAGACTAACTCATAAAATGTATAAAATATATGGAAGAAAAAGCAGGAATAATTTTTTGTCATTTATTGATACACTTTCTCTAAAACTAGGACACATTCAAGTGAGTATACCTGTGCAGGAACATAAAAGAAAATGCAACTCAAGGGATTGTAATAATAATGGAAAACATCCCATTACGGGTATGTACAAAGCACAAACACAAATTTGAAATTCTATACTTTTGTACTTGGCATATAAACACTAGTGCTTTGGAACAATGCATATGCATGTACGTCTGTATTCCTTGTATACTACTCAAATTTCAAAACACATCAAACTAAGTTCAAATTCTTAAAATAAATCTTACTTTAAGAAAAATAATATGTATGTTTCTCTATATACAGACAAGTAAAAAATCATATAACATGTACAAGAATAATAAGGTTAAGTTGCATATAACTATTAAACACAGGATTATTCACACGCATAATGAACAAGCAGTTATATTTTATTCTTTAAAACCTATAATTATTTTAATCAAATGCAAACATTGTGCAGCCTATGCTATCTTGCATCAAAGTTGCTCAATGATCAAGATGCCATCATCATATTTGACACACACTGTGCAGATTTCTTCAAGGTTTTCATTTTCACTGAAAAAGAATGTACATAAAACACATTATTGTTGACTGCCTACCATAATATGCCATTATACAATGCACATTACAATCAGTATATATCCTGTAATAGGTTGAAAATATCTAAATAGATAGACACATATACATGGCAACATCAGTTTTAGTACAGTAACTTTTTAGGAAAGAAAAAATAATAATTATTCAATCTCTATAATATATATATATATACGTAAGGTCAAACTTTACAACCCAAAATTTAACTGGCTAAAAGCAGTAGTTAGTCAGAACTTCCAGTCATGAGCACATAATAACTAATTTCATAAATGAGGGGATCAACGAAGAAGATTTATAAACATGTCTGCAATCATACACACATTATGACTTGTTTAAGCATGTATTAGGCATTGGCTTCCAGTTATTCTTCATGGAATTTGATTTTGCTTACAACTAAAAAAAATACTATTGGTGTCGAAATATGAGGGAGATCGACATATCACCTTTTCCCTGAAAATTACACCTAGGCTTCTAGCAGTATAATAGCATAACATAATGCTTTCAGACAACATGGGACATATTGGTCATCTTGGCTGTTCCATCCTCTAAACTAAATTATTAATAAATTAATTAAAAAAAAAGAAAATGATAAAATCTAAAAGCCAGCCCTTATCATTCATATACTTATCAAGCTTTTTCTTCAACTCACTTAAATATACTGCATTCACAATACCTAAAGGCCAACCACCCTGTTTAAAAGTAAAACTGTCTTAGCTCAAGACGACTACTATCCTTCTAAAATTTATGTGTCCCTTAGTTTTACTATTCTCAGTGTTAATTATGAAAATATATAATGCATCAGGACTATCAATTTCCTTTACAATCTTAAACACCTCAATCAGATCCCCCCTAACTCTTCTTTTTTCAAGAGAAAACAATTTGAGAGATTTCAACCTCTCCTCGTATGACAACCCTTTAATCCCAGACACCATTCTCTGAACCCTTTCCAACAATTCAATGACCTTCCTAAGTTAAGGAGCCCAAGACTGAACACAATACTCCAAATGTGACCTATACAATAAAATTATAACCTCTTTAGACTTGTATTCAATATTTCTGTAGAAACAACCTAAAATTCTATTTGCCCTACCACTAGAAACAGCACACTGCTTGGATGGCTTAAGAGACTGATCAACAATTACACCAATATTCCTTTCTTTCATGACACTGTTAAAGTTATTCCTGTCCAAATTATATGTATTATTCAAATTATAACCCATATGCATTATCTTGCATTCATTATAATCAAAACTAACTTGTCATTTAATTGACTAAATGACCTAAAACCTTCTGTAAATCAAAAGCATCCTCTATACAGCTAGTAATACCCAAAACCTTAATATCCTGCACATTTAAGTAATTTATTGACCATTCTTTCATCTATGTCACTGATGTAAATCAAAAAGAGCAAAGGTCTTAAGACTGAGCCCTGAGGTGGCACTAACGACATTAATCCAGTTTGACTGAACTCCATTTGTAACAACCCTCTGCTTTCTTCCA
>NW_013665846.1:34869-36170 GCF_000517525.1 Limulus polyphemus | reverse complement strand
TTTCAAGTCACCTGCCTTGCCAGTCAATTTAAATTTCATAAATTTATGATGCTTTTATTTTATTTTATCACTTGTTGTTTACTTGCAGATACCCTTGAATATTTAAAAGTTTATCTTTAAATATTTTCCACATCTGATCAGTGTTTCCAAATATCTCACCTTCTCAATTCACAACAGATGATGTAAAAGATTTAAGTTACTCTAACACTGAGAACAAACTAACTAGTTTTGGGGGTTTATTTATATAAAGCCTATCTATTTGAGACTACAAGCTAACATTTGTCATTAATTAATACTTAGCAGCTTATGTCCTTATTTGTCTCAGACTACACTGTGCATGCAGACTATCAATACTCATTCATTCATGTTATTTTTTTTCTTGAGATTCTGGGATTGAAGTTAGTAAATGAGAAGATAAAAATTGCATCATACATGGTTTTGTAACTTGTTAAAAAAATGGGTTAATCCTCTAATGTTACAAAATATAGTTTGACAAATGAAGGAGTATGACAGGCCTAATATTGAAAATATGAAGTTTGAAATATTTACTGGTTATTACATGATTCTGAGACCACGTAAGTGATTGAAATACAACCCCATCATAGGTTTCATGTCATATACAGAAGTATTTTATGATGGTAAATTAATTTTGCATTAACTTCTTCTATTCCTAATGATATACATTATTGAGCATCTATGAAATGATTAAACACATTTCCCATTGATACTAATGACTGCTAGGTATATAATAAAAAAAATGCCTCACATTTTTATTAGTATTTATAAACTGACTAGCGTATAGCCTGTCAAAAATGATGGGCAAGGACTATCACCCCAACACCATCCCATAGTATACCCTAACCTCATATTTCATAGTTAACTGAAATAAATAAATTTTGCAAAACCAAGCTCAACCAACAAAGAGGCAGAAAAGTGCAGTCAAATGTCAGTACATTTCTTTGTCAGCCAATCAAAAATTAAGATCATTCTTGAAATAAATTTATGGTATATTTGTAAAATCATTATTGGTAAAAATCAGATAGGTTAACAACTTCTAATATATATATAAAAGCCAGTGTGTTTTGGTAACACTACCTTTCAACAATGGTTTTTATATCAAGTTGCTTAGCAACAAAATTATAACTTGATATTGTTGTTAGTCTATGTATTGAAAGTATATAATAAAATGTATAGACAACAAAATGAGAAAAATATTTGTTGATTTCTTAACTTAGAGTCTCAGTTGAGAGGTTTGTTTTTATTTAAAATGTTGGTGATATAACAGAAAATAGCTTAATTCA
>NW_013665846.1:29379-34513 GCF_000517525.1 Limulus polyphemus | reverse complement strand
CACTTATAAGGTTTCGCAGCACACACCCCTCACGGCCCTCTTGAACCCCCATCAGTAATCAAACTATTCTATCTGGATAAATGCATTTCGGCTTTTATGACTCCTCATATTTCAAAAAATCAAGCATGACGTGACACATACTGGTTTTTATATAGGTTAGATTTGGAATATGTTCTAATATTTAGGACACTGCTTCAACCATATATTTATGAATAGCTATTTGTGAAATTCACAAGTGCTTCTAATATGTAATTAAGAATACAGAATTATCTGTCAAAATAAAATATGATATCACAAGTTCAACATTGTATGAAGTTTATAGGAAATGCATCCATTTTTAGGCTTTCTAATGTATATTTTGACATCAGTTTTCATAACCCTCAGTACCTCTAATGTCAACTCTTCCCAAAGGTCATGTATGTTTCAAATATGAAAACAAATTCACCTAAATGAATGTTTGGGCAATTAAAAGGTCTCTCAATAACTCTTATTCTTCAGTGTTATTAGTTTTCTTGGAATACATGTAACTATGGTATAAATTGAATATAAACTTTGATAAGCGGGTATATATATGTCTATAGTTATCAAAGCTTTAGAAAAGTCTACCACATTATCATCCTACAACAATATTATTGAATATTAACCTAAAATTTACTGTATATGCAATAACTGAAATAAATTAAGTAACAAATTAATAACAGAGATGGGTATGCATATTGTATCAACTTCAAAGCCACAAGGACAAGTCTATTGAAGTGATTAAACAATTAAAAACATATTCAATGACCTCTATATACCAATACTTCATACTGACCTTCCAAAATGCTTAAAATTACAAGGGAGCATTTCAAAACATATCCCATAAATGCTTCAAATGACCAATATCTTTCTCAGCTTTGCACCCATGAATTTAACCTAAAGTATAGTACTATTATACTTTCTGTGATGGTATATATATATATATATTACCTTTAATGTGTGTGTGTGTGTGTACATTTGTTTTAATTTTTTAGATTTTATTTTGTCATCAACTTTCATAGGCTAACAAAAATCTGATGTTGGATGGAACTGTAGTATTCAAGTTATTACATTATATATTATAATATTCTTGGATGATGTGCATTTCTTAGTGAAGTATGAAGGCCAAGAAGAAACTCTGTGCTTCAGATTCCCTGAAAAGTCTTACACATTCTTTCCTTGGAAAGAAAGTAATGGTTTTGATGAAAACTATATCAAACATATGTACACAATGATAAACTTGTTTTAAACATACTCAACAAGTATAACTTAAATTCTCACCTTTGTTGCTTAGCTGAACAATTAGGACCTTCACTGGGATCTTTTTCAGGTGAAACTTGAACATACTTATCTGCAGTAACAATATCAAAAGCAGACGGTTCTACCTGTGTACTGACATCTTTTTTTACAACTGAATCACTTTTACAAGAACACTCAGACATATTGTCACTTAGATGGGTAGAAGCTTTATTTCTAGAATGTAAGTCAACACATTTTCTCTTCCTTATCCGATAAGTATTATTTCCTCCAGAATTCATTAACTCAGGTTTCTTCTTCATCAGGTGCTGAGGACTCTTTCTAATAAACAAAAACAAAAAAGCAACAAAAAACAGCAAAATTTATTTGTAATTACTTAGTTTTTTACTTTTTTCTGTTTTTAGATGTGGCCTATAGGAAAATTATGCACCTAAAATTATGGAACTAAATAGCTTTAATGTACCTGTAAATGATTCGATACTGATCTATTAATATGGTAAGCTAGATCTTATTACTTGCAATCCAGAGTAAAAAAAAATACTAATTTAGATAAGTTTTAAAACAAACTTTTTGCATCTTTATACCTCTTTGAGTTTCTATATGGAAGGTTCCAGTAATTTTTATTGTTGTTTCAACAATTTCCAAAGAAGAATATAATACTTTGTGACAGTGTCAACTGGGAAAATTTAATAATAAAAAAGGGGAATTTTATTTGAAAAACTATTTTAAATTAAATTTGTTTGTAATTGATGTACACTAAATTTAATATTTATAGAATTAAAAGGAATTTCAAACAGGTACTTACCTCTGGAATATTAAAAGCCCTTTCCTCTCCGAGTTACCATCATGCTGTCAATGACCATGTGACCCAAAGTTCTGCAGTGCAGAGTATGTATTAGCTTATTCAAAATTCTGTACTCACTCACCTTACACATGACTTATTGTACATGTGTTAGGAGAAATTCTTCTTTCCCACTATAAAGCCAGATTTCTTTGTTGCAATTATGGTGTCATAACACATCTTTCCCAATTGTGGAGAGATGGTCGGGAATGTACTTCAGAAGTAAGTACATGTTTGAAATTAATTTTGATTCAAAAAAATTTTTTAATTCAAAGCAGGTAGACTTACCTCTGAAATATTAAAAGCCAGAATACCCACTCCGAAATGGAAGTGGGCACTGGAGTTATGATTAAATAAATAACATAGGTAAGTAAGCAGAAAGTATTAAAGGTAACAATCAGACCACCTCAAAGGTGGGGACAAGAAGAGCTGGAGTAGAATCCAGAGCTAGAAATATTTGGAAGACTGGATTCCAGTGAAAATGAGTGGAACAGACCAGTCTTATATAAAGACTGGACCCTAGGACATTCAAAATTAAAGTATTATTCTCAACAGGGTATCTCTTTGTCTTCAAAGCACTTCAGTTCATGCAAAAAAAAAAAGGGTTTGGTTAGGGCAATAATGTAGTTATACATGGGACAGAAAATGAGAGCACAGATAGTGGCATAAACAGGTAGGAACACTATGTACTGCTCCTGTATTAGAAGGTTCTCAAGGAAACAGCCAAGTCAAAAATTGTGAGTGGACATACTCCTGGGCTTTAGTCCCCTTCATCCCAATCTAAAAAGATCAGTGAGCCATGAAACTGGCCAAATTGGACCAAACAAAGTGTATGCTGTAGTAACAGACAATGCAACAAATCCAAAAGCTATTTTGGAATTAGTTGGATGTACAGCTCATGGTCTCAGTCTCTTTCTTTGAGACATTATTAAGCTGGAACTAGGCAAATCTATATCAAAAAGCAAAATGAATAGTGCTGTATGCCAAGAGAAACAAGGTAGTATGGGTTAGTGAAAATCAGATATGTACAACCCTCAATCAACCAAGAACAATGAGATGAGGTGCAGTGGTCATTACACACAAACAACAATTTACTGGAGGATAAAAAGAGTCCCTAAAAGAGCTTGGTATTATGAAGTAACTGTTCATGGAGAGTAGTATAAGAACAATCTTGTTTGATAATGACAAACTGTGGGCTTGAAATGTCAGCAGCTTGAAGATACTCGATCCAGTTGCATCTGCAATCAACGAGATCTAAAGTGATGATGTCCTTTTGTCCGATGTACCAAGGCTCTTTACTAATCTTCAAAAAAGTGATCATACCACTCCCAGACTCATCTCTGAAAAAAACACGGAGGAAATGTCTACACAGTTTTATAAGAAAACCATTAGAGTTCTGCATGAAGCCAATCCACACCATTGACAACAATCTATATCTAAGCTGCAGTGAAGTGCAGAATAACATTGTATATGTTTTTATAGTGACCATGACAAACCACGTTGATCAAGATGAAGCCAATGTACTGGCAAGTTTAATGAAGTTTTGAGCAAAAGATGAACTACGGAAAGTTAATGGCTTGTGGCCATCAGCTCATCATATCTCAGTGGCTATTTGGGGGAAGGGACTCTAGGGTACAAAGGCACTGTCACCCATTGCCACATGTATTATTCAGCTGCCACCCACATTGACAAGCTTAAAACATAGCTGGTCACTATTTGGCAACACACATACTAAACAATGCAACAGGCTCAAAAATGACAAAGAGGCAAAGCTATTTGCAATCAGGACAAATCAAATTCTCTGAACCACACACAGACACCTCAACATCTAGAGTCCAAATCTCAGGAATCTGACAATGACTATATATCTGAATCAGATGATGAAACTGAAACAGAACTTGAAATAGGTTGTGCAGATAGGGATCACGATTGGAGTAATTACTACTTACATGCATCTGCTTCATTCGCTTCACAATATATTATTAGTACAAGTTGCTAAGCTGCTTAAACATCACGACATAGATATAGTTCTGTTAGTTTGTTTATGCTTATCTGATAATTTGAGACGTTTATAGTTCATTATTGCTCTTTTCTTTCATAAAAAAAAAGGCTCATTTTTATTTCATATCATTGACATATTGTACAATTTTGAATTTCTAGAAGGGTGTCTATTTAGAAATTTCATTCTTTCTCCCAGGCTCAGACATTTTGACCAACCTTGTAACCACCAAGTAACCATGAAAGCATCTATACTATAAACTTTGATGTGGTAGAGGTATCTTTGCAATATTTGGAAGCTTTTAGTAAACAAGTCTTTTACATATAAAAAAATCAATTTTTTTTAATTAAGTATTTATGCTGAAGATTTTACTTCTCTCTGAATGTACGGAGTCAGACAATTGACTAGGCTGAGTGCAAGGTGATTTTTATGTTAAAATTAAAAGTATTTTTGTTCAACTTACAGTTTTCAAATTTCAATTGCATAACCTATTAAAACACCTAAAAGAATATCAAATTGTTTTTGAAAAATTTTATATTTTATTATTACTTTCTCTATTCTAACTCTGTATAGACTTGGTTGATTTGACCAACCTTGTAAACATCACAAAAAAAATTTGAAATAAATCTAAATAACCCATTTTTTTTCTTTCTAGAATAATTGCAGATTGTAACAGAAAACTACTATACAGCTTAAGACAGACCTTATATATTTTCAGATCTAGGAGCCAGCCCCAAAACTCAGGAGCCAGGTGTGCCTAATCTTACTTTACTACTGCTTGTACCGCGAAATGGAGGCTACACTAGTGCCTCGATTATTCGTGGTTTTTTCTTTTATCCAAATTTTCTCATAATAATTGTGCCATTACAATTGTAGACAATAATTTACATATTTTGGAGAAATCAATCTTAGAAATTAATTTTTGTCTTGCAAAAGTTCAGTTGTTGCATGATATCCAGGGTTTTCGTCATGCAGGATCTGGCATAGCATTCAAATCATAAGTCGGCCAGTTTAAGCCT
>NW_013665846.1:25633-29358 GCF_000517525.1 Limulus polyphemus | reverse complement strand
ACACCTAAAAGAATATCAAATTGTTTTTGAAAAATTTTATATTTTATTATTACTTTCTCTATTCTAACTCTGTATAGACTTGGTTGATTTGACCAACCTTGTAAACATCACTAAAAAAATTTGAAATAAATCTAAATAACCCATTTTTTTTCTTCTAGAATAATTGCAGATTGTAACAGAAAACTACTATACAGCTTAAGACAGACCTTATATATTTTCAGATCTAGGAGCCAGCCCCAAAACTCAGGAGCCAGGTGTGCTACACTAGTGCCTCGATTATTCGTGGTTTTTTCTTTTATCCAAATTTTCTCAAAATAATTGTGCCATTACAATTGTAGACAATAATTTATATATTTTGGAGAAATCAATCTTAGAAATTAATTTTGCTTGCAAAAGTTCAGTTGTTGCATGATATCCAGGGTTTTCGCATGCAGGATCTGGCATGCATTCAAATCATAAGTCGGCCAGTTTAAGCCTAGCCTCTTTAATTTTTACCTGTTAAGACAGGAATACAAAATATTAATAGCCTTGTTAACTGTATTTGATTAGTAATTATAAACATAGTATATGAAAACACACAAAATACACATTAAGATTTCTTAAAGATTTCATTCAACTTCAGTTGTCGTCCATTGTTCTATGCAGCATGCTGGGCATCCTTTAACCACAGATGCATATTCAGGTTGTGTTGGAGTGTCACCCAATTACACATTATCCTCTTCTCTATAGATAATTGGTATCTTCAGTCTGCTGTAACAGATTTTTTTTTGTAATAATTCCCAAGCATAGATTTACACTAATTTTTGACTTATTTTTCACTGGTGTTGGTAGGATACAAATGCACTTTTGTGTCTATGGGAGAAAAAGTGTTGAAATTCAGGAGGTACTTATGGCAATGTTAGCAATTAATTTCAACTAAAATGGGAACGAGCAATGAAAAGAGGAAATATTATAGAAGAAAAAGTGGAAGTGGACTCGGGTAATTCACAACATTCGGAGAAATCGAGTGTGACCAACAGACTGACCAACCGACACTTGGTTTTATGATAATGATGACTTTTATAATTTTTCATAACAATTCATTAAACGACAATAAAATGATTATAATTTGAAACAAGGAACTTAAATATATTGAGAAATTTTATCTAGATTGAACAATGCGCTAACTAGTGAGATTCACTAGTGCCTCGATTATCTGCTTTTTCTGTTATCTGTGATTTTTTGCTTTCTCTGGGCCAGTGTGGATAATCAAAGCACTAGTGCATATTTTTTTTACTTTCATAGCAAGGAATGCATGCTAACAACCACATGATATCAACAACCAATTGCCTGAACTAACTCCCTTTGGTCCCATCTGAGTCTAAACATGTTCACTGACAGGTTGAATTGAGAGAAAGAAAAAAACAAAATAGTGTGAAATTAGTAATGTGTTGAGCAACCACAGCACTTCATTCCTGAAAAAACATGAAGAAAAGCTGAGTCCACCATTGAAATCCTAGAAACAAGTTTGATTTAAAACTCAAAGAAAATAGTTCTGGACTACCGAGAGTCCAGAACTGTTCTAGATTCGAGTTCTATTTAGCACAGCCTTGCATACAAATAAAATAGTCTACACTTGTTTTTTCTTAATTTTATTGTGTCATTGCCCTTTGAACAACCCTCTGCTTTCTTCCATCCAGCCACTATTTCATCCAATTTGCTAACTTATCCCCTACAACTATAGAGATAATTATTTTTACAAGCCTTTCATGTGGCACTTTGTCAAATGCTTTCTCAAAATCCAAATACATCAAATCTACACTCTTACCCTTATCTACATAAGCAGTAACCTTTTCAACGATTGTTAAAAGATTTTCCCTAAGTGAAACCATGTTGACTATCCAATAAAATTCTAAATTTTGTTAAATGACTTTGCAAAACATCTTTTATCAGACCTTCCAAAACTTTTCCCACAACTGATGTAAGACTAATGGGTCTATAATTACTGGGACAATTTTTATCACCTTCCTTGAAAAGAGTAGTGACATTAACTAACTTTCAAACCTCTGGTACCTGCCCACTATTCAAAGACTTACAAAAAACAATAGCAAGTGGCTCACATATCCAATCCTTAACCTTCTTCAAAAACCGTGGGGAAATATTATGTGGCCCAGGAGTTTTATCATTCTTTAAACTTCCAAATTTTTGCTTAACAAGCTCAGAATTAATGCAGTCATCTTGTTCAATCATGCATTCAGACCAATATATATTTTTTGCATGCAAGGGTTGTTATGTTTAGTAAAAGCTTCCCAAATATATACTCACTCACTGCATCAAAAATTATAGTATGTATAGTTCCAGGGTTGCATGGTGGTTGCAAGATTGGTCAAACTGGCCCAGGCCCATGAATGAATTTCTCAGATTAGGCTGTGTATGATAGATAAATAATGTATTTTTCTTGAAATTTCTGAAGATTTGTATTTGTTCAGAACAAAACTTGGTACCCCTAATAATAATAAAATATATTGCATTATGCTTGATTAAAGGCAAAATTTTCTTTTTCAAGTTCATGTCTTCCCTGGTCTGGTTTGGATATCTTGTCCCAGTTACCACTGAAATACAGTTTACATGAACACTAAACGTATTTACAACAAGATATTGAAGTAATGAAGAAAGATTATCAATATCTGTAATGGACTACCTTAAAGAATCATGATTTATTAAAAAATTGAGAAATACTTTTTAACTTGATTGTGCAGCCTCCACTGATGAGCTTGTTTCTGGTTTTGTTGACTTAGGAACTTTCTAACATGAGGTAATCGGTGATTTTGGTGTTTTTTAGAATCTGTTAACCCCACCACAGCATTCAGGAGATAAGCTTGAGGTTCAGAATGCAATATTTCCACTGCAACAGAGTAATTTGATAGAATAAAAATAAATAAATAAATCATGAAAGTGAAATATTAACATGAAATTGCATCCAAGCTTATAAAACTTCATACTAAGACATCTTAAAGGGTAAGCATTGCACTCATTAAATTATCAACAAGATTTTGCCTGAAGATTGCTTCACAACAAATTTTATACTATTAGTTTTCATATCTAAATTCAAAATTTACTTTTTAACTACAGTATCCATCTATAGTAATAAAACAGCCTATGTGTTTGTTTGTCAGTCAGTCAGCACCATAGCTCCAAGAGGAAAGAACCTAGAGACCTGAAACTTTGTACAGATACTAAGGGAATTCTGAGGGTGTGCACCTGTGTATTATTTTTATTATAACCAGACTTTTCTCTATGTTAAAATAATTGTTTTCATTAGCAAGCTTTCGGTCCTCTTAGTGGAACCTTCAGGAGGCAACAATGTACTAGGCAATAAAACTCTGTTTAAAATAAGTATCTAGGCAACAGTTGTAACAATAACTGACATCTAGTATTAAAGTTATTAAACATTTAGAATTATGATGAATATAGAATATAAATCAAAAGCTTCAGCGTAATAAACATAACGAAAATACAATTGTAAGTATTACATAGTGAATGAATAAATAAATGAATATCTCATACTTTAAGTAATAATTTGTAAAATTAAAAATTTAATTCTACATCAAAACCACAAAAATACTGTGTTTGAGTAAGTTTCTAAATATTGTCTTTGATTTGTTTGGCTAGCTGAGAGAGTGACTGTTAAACCAAGGACTCAACTACAGCTTAAATTTTATTTTGTACAATGTTTTTAAAAACAT
>NW_013665846.1:21872-25509 GCF_000517525.1 Limulus polyphemus | reverse complement strand
AAAAAAAAAGAGAAAAACTTCCAAAACGACTTCCTATCATTTTTTAGTTTTCTAAAACAGGCAGTTGCTTCCCATTTAAAATTTAGATTCACTTTTATGCATATTTTTTTTAAATCTATTGTTACAAAACTGTTACTGTTTTACATTATTGGTGGAAATGATAATATGAATTGTAACACTTTTATGCATCTTTGATAGGTTGTTTAGGCAGAGTATTCATAATGAATTTAAGTTTCAAATGTACTGCAACTGCATGATGTAGAAACCTACAAATGTAGAGGACGACGTTTTGAAAGTCTTTCGCCTTTCGTCTTCATTTGTAGGTTTCTACATCATGCAGTTGCAGTACATTTGAAACTTAAATTCATTATGAATACTCTGCCTAAACAACCTATCAAAGATGCATAAAAGTGTTAGAATTCATATCACTGGTAAAAAGTAGATTATATTTAAATATTTGTTTGTTTGTATCTAGAAAACTATTTTCAAAATTTTATTACAAAGTTATTAATTCAAATAAAATGTCACACAGAAAAAAATTATACTTATATTTCAATAAAAAAAGTTGTAATAAAAATAGTATTTTGGCATTTTTATCATTTATGAGTTCTTTCAGTGATTGTGTGTTTGAACAAATAAAATATCTGATTTTCATATTGATAAAACTATTTTTCAATAAATGTCTTTATTAACCATGCAGCAAAAAAACAAAAAACAAATTTGACCTTATTTCAAAAAAAAAAATTGAAAGAAATATGAATGATGCAAAGCTTTCTTCAAATTAAGTTCGTGTCTGTTTGTTTGCATCTTTCAGCCCCTATAATAGTAGACCTTATAAAGATATGGAATAAGTGTACTCGGGTTTAATGTCTGTGATGTCAAATATTTAGTGTCAATGAAAATTTTGAAATTAAATTCTTTCCACAGAAGACGGATAGGATTTTTTTTCTGATTTAAGTAGAAATAACAACAGAAAAATTTGTGTATTTTTATAGAGATGTGTGCTGTCATTCTGGTGTCAGAATAAAATCCATCAAACACTGTCGTGTCTACAGACAAACAAGACTAATCTTTTTATAGAATAGACAAGTTGAACCCACGAAATTCTGCTAAAATAAATTGGTTTTTATTCACTTCATTTTAAGAGGGGAGTTAGGTATGATAAACATTATTTACACTGATTATGTACTTCAGAGTAAAATGTCGAGAAAATGAAATACAATTCTGATTGCCAATCATGAACAGTCAAACATATGCAAGAAAAACGATAGTGAAACTCCACAAAAAACCAAAAATGTCACTTATCCAGAGGCTTGCAATGACTATTAAAAGAGGGTGAACTATACAATAAATCTACGATTTCATTTTTCTTTAATTTCTATGCTCTTAAGCCATTTATCTCACAGAAATATTGGCCTGTATTGTTACATGAAAACAAAATTTTGATCCCTTCTCTTTAAAATAGCTAAACATTGGCCTGCTGTTCAGGTAATATCCAAGCAATGCCAGGTAAGGATGGCTAGTAGCTAATATTTATAGCTTCATTTTATATTTATTCTTGTAATTTTATAAAAAAGATATTTTAGCTTTTTACTATAAACACACACACATATTTTCATTTAAACAAGTGTTCACAACAGTAAACCTTACTTTTTTGTTTTGTTTTTGTAAACTGACAATGCTATACAAGATTTACTCAAGAATAAAAATAATTATTGTCTTAAAGAAAGATGTTATAAATCTTATCATTGAGCTCTTTTAATTATTTAAAATTGGTAAACCTATGATTAACACATTACTGCAGGTGCACTAATAAAAAAAAATGTATTAGATATCTAGAAATATTTAGGGAAGTTATAAATAATTATAAAATTTATAATGTATAAATTAAGAAGTATACTTTAATGCACATTTACAAAGATATTTTACATATAAATCAAGAACTGGTAATGAGTGGTTACCTACCACACTGCATATCCATCTATATCAAAGTAAAAATTAATATACTTAGAAATACAGGACCACAGAAGATACAGGCAAAGAATGAAATAAATGAGAATCTGGAAAACAGCTTATTATTTTATATGTTTTTTCAACCTTTATTTTTAGATTTTAATAATCTTAAAATACCATAAACCAAAATACTTTTGTTTATTTATCCTTGTTAAACCCAACAATCTGAATTTTGAATGTAAAATAGCAGGATGTCTATTTTCTTCCTCTGTCAACTAATGTTTAACAGTTAATTAATTAATAAAGTTTCTTTTTAATAGTGAAAGTTAAAACAAATATTTTAAACACTGAATGCTTTCATTACTTATTTTGAAGATAGGAAATTTGATCAAAATGCAATAGTATAAAGAATATTAAAATAATAGATTTTAAATTAATAAGCATACATTATTGTGTAAAAATACTATAATTATTTAACAATAAACCCACCAGAGCTTGCATTAACATTATCAGTACAAGTTTGCTGAGGTATTTTATTGGAATCACAAGCACTTCTTGTTTCGTTGTAGGAAATCTCTTGTAGTACTTTGGTATTTTTAACTTCCCTTTTGGAGCTTATCATATTTAGCTGGTTGTCAATCTTTAAAAATAAAATGAATAAATCAATAAATTTGTAACCTAAAGTATAGGTAATAGTTTTTAATAAAACTTTATATCACTTTTATCTTTAAGGCTCATAACTTAAGAGCTGTTAATTAATACTTACCATCACATTACAAACTGAAAAGGTTGTCTTCTTTCAGACATTGAAAGTATAACAATAACACAATATTCTACTGATACTTTTAATAAGGAAAGGCTCTTCTATCAAAAGAAAAAAAGATAATCTGCAAATTTTATTTTGTGCATTTTGACAGCTTTCGTTCTTTTTTACAATTTAATTCTAATGAACATAAGTTTAGATGTTACACAGTACACATATTGCTACATTAATATAAACAAACACAAAAATCTTATGGAACATGAGTTACAAGTGTGAAACAAGTGCTTTGGTGTCAAGAAAGCAATTTTATAAATATATCTTGATCATTAACCCATTAACTGTGGCAGGAACAGCTCAGTTGCCATTTTCTGACTCACAGATAAAACTAAGTTGATATCAATCACAATAAAACGGTAATTTACATCATTCGCATAGATTTATAGTTATATATGTGCGACTGACGGATATTTCCGTCATTCGCAGCTGAGCCATAGAACTTCAATGATGGAAATATCCATCATCCGAAGTTAATGGGTTAATATACATGTTCAATATATTTAACCTAAAATTAAATAAATTATTAATCAAATACATATTTCTAAGACATTAGCATAATAAAATCATGAGTCAATGATACATTTTATTAACTATAAAACAATATTAAACATACCAAATACTGACCAAGTGCAAAGCACTGAATTTACACAGTTATAAAATTCTTTTGCATGATTAGTTTTACACTTCTTTTGTATTGCTTAAAGTGGTACTTTCAAAACAGAAAAATTTGTTTTCAGACCAATAATATGACTTTTTTGAAGCATATATATACACCTGGAAAAAGTTAAGCACCCCCGTGTTTTTTTCAAGTGATTCAGAATCGACGTTCTTGTGACTGATTATAAATTACCATTCAATCTAAAC
>NW_013665846.1:7105-20872 GCF_000517525.1 Limulus polyphemus | reverse complement strand
AATACTATTAATTACATTAATTGTTAATAGGTGATTAAATCAGACTATAAAACAATAATGAACTTAATATAAAATAATATATTGTATATATATATATATTATGAAGTTGCTTCTAAAAGGTTAAAAAGTTTAAATAAATGAAAAGAAATTTTCATTCAATTTTAAGTATCAAAAATTAAACATCTTATTTTGGATAATCATGAATAGCAATTCTTACTAAGGCCTTAAAAAGCTTTTAACTTACATGTATAAACTAACTTAGGAAACTGTTTCTAAAAACAGAATCATGCCGAAATGTCAACATTGTGCAAAAATACAGGCATTTTACAAAATAGAAATAAATAAAACATTATTTGAACGAAAAGATTTTGTAAACCTTATCAATGTAAGGAAAACAATATTACAAAGTACATATATTTTTGTATGCACTGAAGAAACAGTCCATTTTACAAAGGACGATTTTGACAAAGTGTGAATTAATACAATTCAATGTTTGAATAAATCATCACTTACAATTTCCTCACAATTATAGCTATCAAACCAGAAGTTTCTTTAACACATTTTGATGTACACAATTTTTTTGTATTTGTTTTGAATTTTGCGCAAAGCTACACAAGGGCATTCTGCACTAGCCATCCATAATTTAGCAGTGAAAGAAAAGTAATGCTTATAAAAGTTGTTGTTAAGATAAAGAAAAATTTGTATTTTGTTGGACAGCTTTAATTTTAATACATATACTTTGGTCCATATATATACATAATCTTATTTTTGTGACAATGAAAATTCTCTCAACACAAAGTTGAAAAAAAAAGCTAATTTTTACTTCCATGGCATAGATTATAAAATTAATGGTCCAACATACCAAGTTATGTTTGAATTATTTGATAACATGTTTGGACCTATTTTTTCATAAGGACCAGAGGCCTGGGGACATGCAGATCAAGAAGTAATTGAAAAAAAAAAAAGGAGTAGAGATACTTGTCTGTAAAAGTTATTTCAGGAGACAGTAAGATTGCTAATAATTTCTTTGTAATTTGAAAACATTAAAGATGACCGATTTCACTCAAATGTTAAAAAAATGCTTGAAATATTGGTTGAAACTATTAAAAGTTTCTAAACTCAGAAAGGTCAAAACATGTTATGTTGAGAGTTTTAGATGAAAATGTGAATGCCATCTAGGCTACAACATTACAAATGTGTTTTTAGATTCAGTTTTGAAATGACGTGAATAATGCAAGATGAAGGCAATGAGCAAAAGTTTCTGGCAAATCATTTATCAAATTTATGTTTAACAGCCTGGAATAAGTTTAAATGAAAATTCAAAATTAGTTGTATAGAAAAACAATAATGTGGGGGATTCAGTTTAAAAGTTTCCAAAACATGAATTTAGGTTATTGTTTTGAATGACTTGCATGTTAATACTAATTGTCAAGTTATTTCATTCATAAAAAAACCCTAGAAATCTATTGGTCTTTCATTATTGAGCATCCCCTCCTCATGATTCTTTTGAAAAGTTATATTTTGTGTAAGTAAAGAGCTTACAGACAAAATTGCACTTTATATTCTTTTAAAATTTTTTGAAGGAATTAGAAAATCAACTAACATACATAAGTGTATACATAAGATACATAAGTGTATGCACTCAAATGTACTTATAGGGCACTCAAAGCTGGATTCACAAGGTTATATGAAAATTGGATTAGATAAGTAATGGATCAATCAAAACATTATTTACATATATGTTTAAATTTATGAAATTTTCATCATAGAGGCCTGAAATGGAGATTCAGAGGTTCTGGGGGACTCTTAGAATCAAAAGCACAGATTTATGTGAAAATTTACCACAAAGTTTAAAGTGTCATTCAAAGCAAATTGTTCCCCATGAGCTGTTGTTCGTACTTTTGCTAGTTATATGGTATTTCTAAATATGAAAGACCTTCAGCAGCAAAATTTGAATTTCAAAAATAATCTATCATAATGTCAAAACCGTGAGGTATGTAGGCACAGATAAGAAAGACAGATTTGTCTTGTTATACTTGTAGAGAACAATTATTTTGGTAACTAACTTGTTCTCAGTTTGATCAACTTCCTATTCCTAACCAAATCACTTCAGTTTTACCGCTGAAAAGCTGATTTGTGGTAAATTCAGTAGCTCAGAAATATGTTTTTCCTGAATAAAATTGGTATTGTAAGAATAAAATTTTAAGAACAAAATTTAATACAGATCTTTCAATTAATACAAGTGATCTGCAATGGGATTAAGACCTGAATCATTTCCATAATAAACTAAATAAATTCATCTGCTTGAAGTATGTCAAATTAGACACTGTGGTACTAGCTTTTAACAATGAATCTCTGAGTCAACCAGACTATGTACTATACTCCACTTTAAAGACACACACATTCAGTATTTTCTTAACTCTCTTGCAAATTATAAGGAATATGTACTATCATATAAGGAACCCAACAATCTCCAACAAAAGGAGATAAAATGATTTTCTATTTTAGTAGATAGATAAAATTTTTAATAAACTTTGCACTGAGGTCATGGTGTTGTATTATATTGATATATTGTTTTGAAACTGATAGTTATTGAGAACTATAATGACAACCGGCAAATTTTCTGTCAACATTGCCCTTATTTAAGAGTACAGATGTCAGAAACATCAGATTCAAATCTTACTTGCAAATGTAAGTAGCAAATTGCTTGAGATCCTACCTGTGAATTAAATGTGGATGCAATTACAACAAGATAGCAATTTCAAAGAATGCAAATTATAAGAGAGGCAAGTGAAAAATATCCATTGATGCTACTAAAAATGTTCATTGGAAGAAGTGGACATCCATAACCAGAGTGGTTAACTCTGGGGAGATAGAAAACCACTAAGACTACTACAAGCATAGAAAAAACAACAGCAAAAAAGACTTCTCAAATCAAGCCTTACAAATCCCCATATCCCTGCTTTCTTACCAAAAATTATACAATTGCTCTGGTTGACATTTTACAATCTAATAAACTCTGTTCACTTTAGGCTTATTGAGTAATTAATGTTTATTTCTCTAAAAAGATTTTCAATAATCACTGTCACACATATTTAATATTTCTTTTTTAAAATGCTGTGCTGTAATAAAATTTGCAAATAACTCATAATTCAAACAAGTCTACAGTAACCTACAGCATTAACCTTATATACAAGTTATACTTTACCTCTAAAAGATGTTTCTGCAGATTGTTTAAAGTATCATTTTTGAAGTTTATAGTTAGTGCATCACAAAAGTTACTATCCTTTTCCTTGGATGATGGAGGCTGAAGCTTTGAAACTTGCTGCTTAAGGTGTTGTTTTTGATCTTCCTACATATAAATGAAGAAGTTACAAAAGGAAAATCATTATGAATATTCTTGTAGCTTGAAAGAGTAAATACAGATAAACATGATCAAATGTAATTAAGAAAGTAATAATTACATGCTAATTATTCATAAATTATTTGAAGTTGTGGCAATGAGGAATAAAGCTACAAACAAGGATGGAAAAATAAGTTTCATATCAACACTGGTAGCGAGCATAACCAACAATAACCAGTCAGGACCAATATAGATTCTTAACTATACCATTTTTGATTTAAGAATTATAAAGTAAAGTATGTGAAACAAAGTCAAAATTTGGTTTATTCTTAAATTATTTAATAATCCTCACAATTTATATGGTGTGCTTTAAAAATCACCTTTCAAATCATTAATCTATTTCAATCAATAATTTTTTGCTGTATACAAATAAATACATTTTTACACACTAAATGTTGAATCTTAGATATTTTATAAACACTAACTTTTTTCAATTAATTTTTGAACTTTAGTGCACCAGTTGTTTCTATTCGAAACTAAGTATGCAAATTCTAAGAATAAACAAGCCAGGTGAATTAAAAGAAACTTTTTGAAGAAACTTCTTGATCTTATGGATAAACAAAACAGTAAACAACTACAAGAACAACAACAAAAACTATACACATATGCAAATTTATATACTATTTTAATGTGCAGATATATAAATTGAAATATCTTAGCATATGGTTATTAAGCAGCATGTGGGCCTTGTGAAATAATACAAACAATGACAGATTAGAAGTGAGCCAAATTAAAATTAGGACAACATTACACAAATTAAAAGTAAATGTACCTCCCAAAATTTTTCATTGATCTCAAGCAAACTGAATAAAGATGAAGATTTTTAAGTAAGTACAATCACTAAAACTATCACAATTTAAAAGTTTTTTTTTGTACAAATACATATACATTTTCACTCACTTAATGATGAATCTTAGATGTTATGCAAATTAACTTTTGTCTGCTTAATTTTTTAACTTTCGTACACTAGTTGTTTCTTTCTGAAACTAGTATGCAACTTCTAAAAGTAAATAAGACAGGAAAATTACATACATTATCAATCAATACTGTTACGTATAACATATACAAGTAAATGCAGTAACACACACTTATATATATATGTGCTATTATACTGTACATATTTTAAAGTATCTCAAAAATGGACCTGTAGAAGAGGTTTTGTATTTTTAAGCATTAATCTTAATTGCATGAAAGTCTTCAGTAAAATTAATAGGAGACAATTTACGAGACACAAATACTTTACATGTGTTTATTCATGGAGCAAGTACATCATCAAGGTGCTTAAGCTAGGGATAGGAACCAGCAATATCTTTAGAAATATATCTCTCTATCCAAAGAGTTATTTCGAACAATCAGTATGTAATAATAAATAAAAAAGGTATTGGTTATAAAAGAAATACATAAATCATTGGCCAGAACTTAACATCATAAAAAATTTACTTACAAAATGAAGCTGTCTTAAGACCTGTTCCTCATGCTTGAGCTGTTGTACTAGTTGAAGTCGTTTTTGAACAGCAGCTCTGAAAGTTTTCAAGTTAATTTCTTTCTGTTTTAGTGTCTCTTGCACACGAAACTCTTCTCTCACAGCTGCATTTTCGGCCTAAGGTATTTTAGCAAAACATTTTAGGTAATTTTTTTTTAAACTTCCAAAAGAAGATATCGATGAAATTTATAAACCAATACTTGTATAATTTTCAAAATGTAATAAAAAAAATACTGCTTTTTTTACCTGTTTAAAGTGAATGTAAGCAATGCAATGTTATTTGAAAATGAGAACAGATACAGTTGGAAAAGCAGTAGCATCACCATGATCAACCAATTTAAAATCAGTATGAATTTAGAAATCCTTTATTGCTACTCATCCTTAGCTCCACTAATTATCACAAAGTTGTCTGTCATGATAGTGCCATTATATTAATATTGTATAAACATGTGACACAATAGTTGAAAAGTACTGGTTTACTTAGTAAATTGTACTAGGTTTGAACCATTTGGCTAACATGTTGTTTTGTTTATAAATCAAACAGCTAAATTTAAAACTGTAAGATAAAGGAGGCTTTATAAGATTACTTTGAATCTCAAAATTTTTACAGTGCCTTATGATTTATAAAATAAACTTTTAATTTAGATGTAAATTGGGAGACAAACTTGGTTAATTTTTAGAGCAGCAATTTGTAGAATTTCTGAAACAGTGCACCTTATCAAGTCATTCAATATTTTGTTTTTATTTCAAATATCCTTCACACAGAATTAATCAGTTCAAATTATATAAGGAGGTTAAAGTTCATCTATTGAAAAATGAAATTGGTCTTAAATACAAGTTATCTAAGTTTCTCATTTAAATTTAATTTACATAAATAATGTCACTGATAACAACAGTAAAAATGCTTATCATAACACTATTCATCTCCATACTCTGAATTATTTTCATACTATCCAACATGGAATTCATTCTTGAACTAGCCAGACTGAGAACATGTGGTTAGAGATGGGCAACTTAATCAATTTCCAATGAGCAATGTTTACATCAAATAGCGTCACATAAACTAATCAATTAGTCAAAATTACAATTAAAATGATTGTCACAAAAAAATCAACTATTTAAAATTAGTTTCCAATTATTACTATTTTTGATTATTTTAACTACCCAAGTAATCAAACTTCTGTTAATGTGTCTATTTGCTGTTAAGCGCAAAAATACATAATAAGCTATTTGTGCTTTATTCAATTTTAACCTTACAGGGTTTTTTTTTCTTCAAATTTGTTCAGCTTTGGTAATTCATGGGGGGGGGGGAGCTTGTGATATGAGGGTCTTGGGTTAATTCCCATTGCCTGCCCTATCTTTATTAATAAAACGTGATCAACTAATCGGGCCATCATTTACTTCACTGGCTTAACAAATACCAATATCTACACATGGTAGTTTTTTTCAGTAAGGCCCATCACAGTCAAGTGTTTTATCACACAGAATCCATGGTTATAACCATACCCTAAAAAAATATATATTTAACAAATTTTCTGCAATGCCCTAAAATCCTAGGTTAAGCTTCAATTAAGCTTTAATTATGTTAACAATAAATGTAATATATACAAATATCAGTTACATCTATTTTTGTGATGTGCTTTTTTTTTTTATTCTTGTAACATTTCACTGCATGCTACCAAGAGAAAATTCTAAAATATTAACAACTTAACATTTGTGTTCCCATTATGTATAGCTATAGTTGAAGCACAGAGGAAACTTAGTTGGTGTTACCTAATAGGTTTAACAAAGTAAAGTTTATTGATCCTACATGTATTATTAAATATCAATTGATACTACATCATATTTCAATAATCTACCAAATATTTTCAAAAGTTTAACACTACTTAAGTGAAGTTGATCCTTTATAGCTTTGCAGATATAACACTATAGGTATGTATCATAGTTATAATGAGTTATATTAACTGACTAAAACTACCTGTGGTCAAGATGATGATCTCTGGTAAATTATCATTTTATGTTTAAAACTGTAATCAGATGCATATCTAGTATATTTTCTTGTATTAACATGAAAGTAGGGTACTGAATACCCCATTAAAAAATCCATAAAAAATCAATATAAAAACCCTAATGGACAAAAGGTATAGTAGAGCTATGAAAAAAAACAACAATAACAAAAAACACCTATAAATCATGAAATACTTTCATACTTAATGCCAAATACGAACTGTGAATCTGAAAATCTAGTTAACTGTATAACAAGTTCCAACTGTTTCAAAAGTTACATCAGACAAACCTGAAAACCTGTGTAAATTCAACAACACGTTGGTGATCCATCAACAAGCAATATTTTGTTTGTAATACTTCCATTTTACAAAATATTTTGAAATGGTGAAACAGAGCTGACAGCAAAAGAAATATATTTCCTAAAATTATTCCAGCCAATATTTAATTGTTAAAAAGATAAAGTTTGTATACATGTTTGTCTCCTTTAAACTTTTACTTACTAATTTGTATCCTTCACTTTTCTTTTGTAACTCCATCCATGATGTCACATTTAGAACTATCATTAATGTCTTTAGTCTATCTTGGATGAAAGCACTCACATTAAACAAGGAATAAATCTCTTATTTAGTTTTTCTGTATATTTAAAAACTTTTTACTGTGTTTATGTTAATGCAAATTCCTTGTATTTGAAAGTTAAAAAATAAATAGAAAAAGGTTCAGACATATATTATAAGCAAAGAAGCCTTCCACATCATATATTACTTACATGTTACAAAATCAATCAATCAATGATGTTTTTTGTAATTCTGACAATCAGTGGTAAAATTTTGTGAAACTTCTGTGAAAAAATTTTTTTTATTGTAAATTAAACATGGCAATTCCTTATAAGCACAGTATAACTGTTATTATGAATTCTAGAAAGTTCTGCAAATTAAGTTTTTAGTATTTATTTTGAACGACTTAAGTATTTTAGTCTTTAAAGAGATTTGGCAACTTAAATGATGATAAAAAAAAACTGAAAAAAATTTACCATTACGAAATGTATAATTTCATATGAATTCCAAACAGCCTCATACTAATGATTTCTGATTATAGAGGGCAGCAGAGCATTGCTAGTACAGTGAAAGTGAACTTTCTACATGTGATTTAAGTATAATGACTGGGCAGTGATCATTACCCAACACCCTACAAGAAATTACTGTGATTTGACCAATGATCTTCAGTTCTAATTCAAACTTTTTCAAAATACCATCTTCACTCACAAGATCATTTGGAGATCCAGCAAGATAACTATGTTATGTACCAACAAGTAATCCACATTGCTGAAAAAACATGTTTTATTTATTTTACTATAAGTTTTATCACCAGACCTTCAAAATTATTTCCATACATTGTCAATTCAGTAGTGAATCTAATGCATATAGTAACTGCTTGACTTTAGCATTACATGATGCTATTTCTTACATCTTGTAGATTTCATCAAAGCAAGATGATATTACTCTTTCACTTCTTTCTTGATCCCATTCCAAATATTCAGCTTGAGTTTTTGCACAGTCAGCCAGCTGTTTTCTTTCATTGTCATTTAATTCTAAGGTTTCAAAAAATTCCTGTTTTCTTACTTTCATCTGTTCATGCTAAAGATCTGGTTGTTGGGGCATTAGTGCCATAATGTTAGTCACCATTCACTATTTTTCTTCTAACTTCATATTGCTTTATTTTTGGCCTCCTCTGTCAAGTCATCATCTGCATTCCAGTTTTCTAGTTTTATGCCAGCTTCTAAAGCATTCACGAATACTGAAGGGCTTTCTTTGGTGATTTTCTTCCATGCCAAAAAATGCCAGTCCATTCCTCAATGATATGAAAATCCAAAGGCTCGAAACGTAAAATGAGATGCCCCATTTGATCGATTCAATTGTTTGCCAACAGCAAATTTTGGAACCAAATGTTTCTGGACAGTTGGTTGTTTTGTCAGTCACTAGTCTATCAGCTATCCTGACTAAATACCACTTCAGGCAATTAATTCTCTGATTCATAAGTTGATGTTTCCTTCCAGTCTTTAACATTCTGCTTTGTTTTTTTAGTGAAAGAATTTTTCTAGGGCTCTACAAAGAGGTTATGTTACAGGTGTATTCAGTTCTTTATAGGCCTTGCACTGACATCAATAAGTCTCTTGATCTATAGTTTACTCCACCATACTGGATATCTAGTGCTTATATTCGTCTTAGGTGAAATATGGCAAATTTGCCTTTTTATATTCTTTTACCTGATTCTGTGGATCTTCTCAGTGATGTGCATAAAGTAAAGAAAAACATATTGAGAAACTGAGCAGCCATTCAACACCTCGTACAGCATGTAAAGTTTTACTGAATCTTGTATCGCTATGGATTGCTTGCTATAAGAGAAATATTTTATACCTAACATGGTATCATTGAATTAAACAAAGATTTGTGATATCCCAAAAATAATTTTATTCCATACTTGCCCATCATAACACCAAGGTTTTTGTATAGTTGACTAGTATACAAGGTCATTGTCATTATTCCACCTTCAAAATATGCACTTCTAATTGGGCATTTCAAACATCAGTAAATGAGAGATCAACATACTTGGAACAACTTCACAATTATTTTTGAATAAGCATGTGTAAACTTATACATATTTGTAGATACTGTGGTGTTACGTGAATGTAATAATTATGTATGCATGCACAGAATGTGCTGTGCTATTATATAGTTGAAAATACTTCAGTACCTCAGAAAGTCTTAATACCACACAAATCTAGTAAAACTGTCGTGTATTCAAGCCAAATGAATCACTGATTTTCCATACACTTTTATACTAATAACTTTGAGATACAAGTATATTTTTCATACACATGCTTTTCCTCATTGTTGTAGTCTGTTACAGCTTCTAAGAAAGTTTTTGATGCATTTTATCTTTTAAACTTTAACAACCTACATGATTACTAACAAGTTGTTATAATTTTGTTTTACATTATGGTTTTTACCAGAATTTTATGATACAATTAATAACATTGATTTACGAAGTTATTTTTAGACAATGTTACCAGATTTCAACCGTACCATTTTATCTACTTACCTCAAACACTATTCATAACCTATTTACTTGGAATTTCTAAATACAATTTACATTTATGTATGAGTGACTTATAACAATTTCTCCAGCATTCATTGCATAGATGATGATTTGATAAGAAAATTCTGTGTGAGATTAGTTTATAAAATATTTCCAGAACTTACATTGTAGGAGATTACAAAAAAAAATTTTTTGTTGTAAGTTTATAAGAAATACATGCCAAATAGTTGTGCTGTGTGTGATGAAAAAGTACGACTGTTGTAATAAAGGTTAGAATAAGTATATTCTCAGTATGTATAGTGGACTAAAGGAAGGTCGGATTCTACTGAATTGATTGTGGACTTAGTACTTCCAGGAAAACCATGATCATTAAACAGTATATGTAGATATCACACTGAAAACCTACAGCAAAAGTGAGGCCCTCCTGTAGCCAAAATTTGTTAGTGATGAAGTAGTAAACAGTGATTTTCACAGTAACAGATTTATAGTGAGGTTTATTTCTACATTATATTTTTGATTTGTCAAGGAACTCAGGGATCAAAACATCACATTTCCCTAGTTCCCGAGTAGTTTTGTTTTTCGATTGGTTATTTAAAATTCCAGGATGTGATAGGTTTGTTGTAAATATACATGTAGTGTGATAAAAAGTCACTGCATAATGTATTTCACTAATTGTTTTTGTTTTGTTTTTTCTTAAAACAATCTATTTGGATGTCATTAACCTTGTCACAGCTCTAAGTATAGGACTTAAAAGTCATGACAGTGCATAACTTTTACGTCACCTTGTAGAAAATGATTTAATATTAGTAATACATCATGTCTATAAAACTTTGTATCCTTAGCCTGTGCAATATTCTACAAGAAAACAATCTTATTAGTAAAGTTTGGTTGGTTAAGTTCCTCTTAAATTGTCCCTGGTGTATATACATGTACACTGTGTATGCGTTTGTACAAAAGTTTCTCAATATATTCCGTTTTTGAAATAAATTTAATTCATTATTAATGTACATTCAAGTTATCCTACTGTACACATGTACATGTGTTTAACATCATTAATATTTCCCCAAGGGTTTTGAAGGAGGATAATGATTGGATACATGAACCCCTTGCTACTATTTTTTGTAAATCCTTGAATAGTGCACAAGTACCAAAGGATTGGAAGTTAGCTAATGTCACTCATCTTTTCAAGGAAGGTGATAAAAATTGTCCCAATAATTATCAGCCCATTGGTCTTACATCAGTTGTGGGAAAAGTTTTGAAAAATCTGAAAAAAAGACTTTGCAAAGCCATTTAATAAAGTTTAGAATTTTACTGGACAGCCAAGATTGTTTCAATAAAGGAAAATCTTGCCTTACAAATCTTTTGACATTTTTTGGAAACGTTATTGCTTATGTAGATGAGGATAAGGGTGTAGATTTGATGTAATTGGATTTTCAGAAAGCATTAGACAACGTGCCACATAAAAGGCTTGTAAAAAAAATTATTTCTATAGGTGTGGTAGATAAGTTAGCAAATTGGATAGAAGAGTGGTTGGATGGAAGAAAGCAGACAGTTGTTATAAATGGAGTACAGTCAAACTGGATTAATGTTACAAGTGGAGCACTTCAGGGCTCAGTCTTAGAACCTTTGCTTTTTTTGATTTACATGAAGGAATAGTCAATAAATTACTTAAATTTGCAGATGATACTAAGGTCTTGGGTGTTGCTAGCCATGAAGAGGATGCTGCTGATTTGCAGAAGGGTTTAGATCATTTAGTGAGTTGGGCAAATAAATGGCAAGTGGGTTTTAATTATAATAAATGCAAGATAATGCATATGGGTTATAATTTGAATAATACATATAATTTGGACAGGAATAACTTTAACAGTGTCATGAAAGAAAGGGATATTGGTGTAATAGTCGATCAGTCTATAAAGCCATCCAAGCAGTGTGCTGTTGCTAGTGGTAGGGAAAGTAGGTTTTTAGGTTGTATCTACAGAAATATTGAATACAAGTCTAAAGAGATTATAATTTTATGGTATAGGTCACTGGTTAGGCGATATTTGGAGTATTGTGTTCAGTCTTGGGCTGCTTACCTTAGGTAGGACATTGAATTGTTGGAAAGGGTTCAGAGAATAGTGCCTGGGATAGAAGGGTTGTCATACAAGAAGTGGTTGAAATCTCTGAAACTGTTTTATTTTGAAAAAAGAAGAGTTAGAGGGGATCTGATTGAAGTGTTTAAGATGGTAAATGGAATTGAGAGTTTGATGCATCATCTTATTTCATATTTAACAATAAGAATAGTAAGACTAGGGGACACAAATATAAACTGTGGCAAGGTAGGAGTCATCTTCAGAGAAGACAGCTTTATTTTTCTAACAGGGTGTTTGGCTTTTGGAATGGGTTGCCTTTGGATTTTGTGGAGAGAGTAAATTTAAACGACTTTAAGAGAAAGCTTGATAACTATAATAGTTTTAGTTTAGTTTAGAGGATGGGACCTCAATAGATCCCATGTTGTTCCAAAACATTATGTTATGTTATTTTCATAAAACAAAAGTACACTATTCACATATTTTCCAACCTCTGTGCCACAAGTGATGCTACAGATGCAGTTTTCTTCATTTGTACATGAGCAGCTTCTGCACACCTCATATCTCTGTCTTGAAACTTCATGTAACAACTGAGCAGGTCTATCTTCTATCCATGCTCCAACAGCTCGTACTTCAACAGTTCTATCTCCAAGTGAAGAGTTGCAAACGGGCTTTTTTGTTGAATATGACATTTGCTAGGGATTCCTCATCAAAGTAATTCTGCAGTATGTACAAAATTATCTACATGTAAGAGTATTAAGTGGCTGTATGCAGCACATATATTAGTACCATAATTGTTTATTATCCTTTGCTTAATATATTGTTTAATCAATAAAGTATTTGAAAAAGTTCATGTATGGTGAGCATAATGTAGTAATGAATCCTTAACTAAAGCAATAAACAATTAAATTATAAAAAAAGTCTATATCTTCTTATGTCATAATTCCTTAGTGCAAATTATCATAACAGAATTAGTGCTCTTTCAGAATATATATTCTTTGTGATACTTTCTAAAAATGTATTTAATTATTTGGTGATAATATTAAACATGCACATGAAAATTGGATTCATTTTTATTTAAACTTGGATCAAAACATCATATAGCAGTGGAAATTTTGAAAAAGCTCTTTCAGCACTGGCTCAGTAGATTTGACCAATCTTTTAACCACCATAAAAAATTAGGAAATAAATATAAATTATGCCTCTTTTATTCTACAGTGACAACAAATTATAACACAAAAACATAAATGTTTAGACTAAATAGCTAAAATCTCATAACATTATACATTTATATATATTTATTATCTATATTATATTGACCTAACAATACAGAAGTTGCAAGAATGTGGCAAACATACCCTCATGTTACCATATTCAATAATATAAAACTGACCTTTGGTCTTTACAAAGTAACTTGTCTTGGCTGTGTTTTAGTAGACTAGTATTTTATAAAATACAGTCACATTCCCATTATACATTATATATGTATAAAGGTTATTTAGAAATAAGTTCTTAAACTAATATTTTTAAAATACAGAACAGTAAATAGAAAAGTAAAGCAAACAATTATCTCTTCTAGTTACGGCATTTGTACTCAGTTGCTGCATGACATATGTTGCTAATCCTTTTAATATTTTGCAAATGGAGGATAAGAAACAAAATTTTTATTAGGTTTTATATATACAGTTGAATAACCAAAAAATCATAAA
>NW_013665846.1:5644-6896 GCF_000517525.1 Limulus polyphemus | reverse complement strand
TAGAGAGATATTCTGAGCTTTTTCGATTTGTTATTCACGTCATATATTGAAGAAAGTGTATATAAGGGACCATTTCAAAAATGGAAAGAGGTGAGCAGAGCCACTTTGTTTGATTCAGTACGAGTGATATCTCAGCAAAGAGAAAAGATATGAGGTTCTTATTTTATATTCTAACTTGTTAATATTGGTAATTTGAGTTCTTAATTCTTACAAAACTATAGACTTAGTATTTTGACATTACAGGCATCTAACTTGAAACAGCGCTGCATTCAACATACCACGTGACACACAAAAATTTATGTTTAACTGTGGTTTTTTAATATTTACTTTTAAATTAAGAAATTAAATAATGTTAAAATTTGAATTATAATCTACAGTTTGATACCAAACTTATTGACATAAATTTATGAAATAGCAGTTCAATAAGATTTTGAATGTGAGTCAACAAAGGTGCTGACATGGCCTTTGACCTGTGACCCATCCGGAGAGGGTTAAAGGACAAAATGTTAAAAAGAAGTCAACTTTGTCCTAGACAAGGCTGGTTTTCAGAATATTTACTTTACCATTAAACTAGCAATGCAAAGTTCTACATCTTTCCTACTCATACCTAGATATAAGTGAAAGAAGCACCACTACATCACTCAATTGTTTTATTATGTAAGAAGATTTCCATTTCATTACTACTCGCCACATTCAATAGATGATATGGTACTATGGATAGCCATTTTTAATTTGAAATATGCTGATGATAAAGCTAAAGATGATTCAGTGAAAAAATTGGCTGAAACAGAACCTTCATAATATACTTTGATTTGCTTTATATCAATTTAGTTCTTGGTAAGACATAAAAATCAGGAAAACTCCTTTTTTGACAACTATTTTAGGAAGTTTAGTAAAATCACAAATTTCTAGGAATTTTTAAAAATTTTAGGAATACTTTGTCAGGTTTTTTATGTTTGGGCAAGATTCTTTACAGTAGGTGTCTGTGACTTGATGTTGATAAATTTCAACAATAAACAAACAGCACACAGTCCACTTGTTTTCAAGTAATATAGTAAAACAAGTCAAATGTATATACCAATGTTTGTTACACAGTTAATTACCACAGTTGTAATCATAGCTTTAAATAATTCTCTTTTACATCAAAAGTCCACACAGGATGGTTCAGTTACTTTAGAACCCAATTGACAAAATGAATTATTCTTCTTTACTCTGTATTACAATACAATCTGAAATTACTACACTTTAAAAG
>NW_013665846.1:0-5466 GCF_000517525.1 Limulus polyphemus | reverse complement strand
GGTTTTGTCATCATCAGGTACCTGTTATCACAATACAGTCAATGATAAATTCACTTACTTTACCCTGTGGGTTACCACAGTTGTATCCAGATCTTTAAAAATGTCCACACAGGCTGGTTCAATTACTGTGGAATCCAACTGACAAGATGAATTATTCTTCTTTACTCTGTATTACAATACAATCTGAAATTACTACACTTTAAAAGTCACCGTTATACACTCTTTATAGCTAAACTCACAATTACCCAGTCTATATCTATCTCTCTTTCTTTTACTTAACTTTCTATCACATTTTGTACACATATTTATAAATAGTTCAACCGAGACTTAGAACCTTCTACACAATATGAGATGTTATAATGTAACAATATTCACCTAAAGCAACGAGAAACATTCAGAAGGTTTAAGTAACATAATGTCAATTCACAACTAAACTATACAACAAATGATTCATAAACAGTATGTAAGCAAACCTGTGATAAATTATCACTTCTGAGACTACTAAATTTAACACTCACATTTTATAATTATCTAAATCATAACTCTCATATTAAATTTAAATGAAATGTTGTGTATGTCTAGCATACTTGAAAGTATATATAACAGTTTAAAGATTTGCAATTTGATTATGTTATATATTCTTCCTAGGGCTTGCAGTTACTGTGCAATTAAAAGTTTGTGAAATAAATCCATATGTATATTTGCACACATATAGTTTTAGTTTGAGGTTTACATCTTTAAATGTTCATTTGTATGTGCTAAACTTCCACAGTTCAGAACTTTCAGAAACTTCTGTGGCCTTTTAAAAATCTAACTGCACTGTTTTTCTAGCAGTAGAACAAATGTTGTGAACAAAAAACTACTTGTCCAATGGAAGTATAACAGTAAAACTTGTCCCTCAGAGAAATCTTGATGTCTCGGGTATTGTTCATATTAATTCCACACCCATAGACAAAACTACATGTAATAATGCTATGATCACTCTTCAAAAATGTTTCCATACTTCAACTCTTGCAACTGTATCTTCATTATTGGTTAACAGTAACTCTAAAATGACATCTCTCCTGTTTTTTTATCTGACAATTTTGTATAGAAAGAACAACCCGGATCACTTCAACAAATCTCTCCCTCACTACTCAACTGTTTATAATACCAATCAGTGTGCCTAAAATTAAAGTCTCTAATAAATAGTGCATTAGTATTCTTATTGGTAACAACCCTGTTCTCTTTGCACAATTTACCATTGATCTCATATGTCTGATCAAGTTGCCTATAATAATTACTAATTACAAACTTTCTACCTTTGGTTGTAACTTGTATTGATTCAATCTCTAGACTACTATTTCTTGTGTTTTCAATACTAATAGGCAGCAGTCAAAAGAATCATCCCATACCCACTTTTAAAAACCCTATCACTATTGGCTTATAATCTGGAATTTCAAAATTATCCATTTCAGTATTCTCAAACAAACCAAGTTTCAGCAATTCCCATTATATCATAGTCTTTCATTTCAACTAGAGCCCTGAACTCATGCAATTTGTTCCTAATACTTCTAAAATGAGAGTATCAGCTACCAAGTTCATTTTTGAATCTGCTATGTTTATCATTAAATCTTATAGACTTATGGTCTAAGTCTCCTATTTGCAAAGTTCTTGATGTTCTAGTTATCCTATCAATCTGTTTATTCCCAATTTACCAAGCTCCAGTCCCGCACCTGTAGCACACCTTAAGTTAACTTCAGTGCGTATGTGTATATATATATAAAGCTTCTCCATATGTCCTACTAACCTGAATAAGTGGAGTCCTCTAGCATATAATTCAGCCTTATCCTTAAAACTGTCCCACAGATTTGATAAGACCACCTATTGTTCTAAGCATATCTCTGACAATCTTTCATTTAAGCATATTCCTTGGAACCAGCAATCAAACTGTCCTTTATATGCTCCCAACTACAAATAAGTAGATTCATATACTTAAATGAGAAATTTCCCACAATATAAACCTCTTGATCATTATCTTCCTCACTACAAGCAACCAATCTGTATCTCCAGTGAATAGCCTTATCTTTTTTTACTACTGTGCATACTTATAAACTTAACACTCATTCTCAATATTCCCTAAAGTAATCTTTACCCTAACTGTATCTAACTCTTGTCTTGCTTTTTTGATTTCCTCTCCTAATATATTTTATCCCTCTACTGGTCCAATCTTTCCCTAAGCTATCTCTATTTTATCTTCTGCCTCCTGAAATTCACAATCAAGCTCACAAACACAACTCAGCCCTAGCACCATTTGAACCCTATAAATTCTACCCCTATTTACCCCAGAACTACCTCTAACCATAAAGAAGTTGATTATTCTTTATTCTCTGTTTTCAATATACTCATACATTAATTGAGTATTTAACTGTTTCATACTTTATAGATTACTAACACTTAAATCCCTTATTAACTAATACTGATACTACTACAACAGCTATGATGTAAAGCACGTCCAGTTACATATAACTAAATTGCTGATTTGAATTATTTACCTATGTATTAAATCCTCAGCAGCTACTAAATAATACAAACAATAATTTCAATTCTTATATAACTAAACTTTCCCTCTTACTTAACTAACACTTGTGATAATTCTTTATATAAAATTAATTTTTAATAACTGTAGTACCTTATAATTTAGTAAAAAAATACCTCAAAAAACTAGTAAATCATGACAGAACAAGAGTTCACAATCTATCCATATATCACAATCCATCCATCCCTGGAATTATCCTTGTAGCCCTCCTCTGAACCCACTTCCACAATTCAATGTTACTCCTAAAATAAGAGTACCAAAACTGCATACAACTCTCCAAATGATGCCTAACTAAGGACTTATACAACCTATCACTGTCTCAAATGCTTAAGAGTTGAATCAAGTGATACTCCAAGATCCTTTTCCTTATTCATATAATCAATAGGACTGCCATCAAATATATGTATAATCATACACGCACTGTTTTTCTACCTAGCCAATTGATTTAAGTCCCTCTGTAAAATCATAGCATCCTTGTCACAGCTAGTCAGAGCTACCATTTTTATATAATTAATATACTTAACCAATTTCTTAACTATGTCCTTATCAATGTCATTAAGATAAATGACAAATAGAAACAGTTCCAGCTTATCAATATCTTTCTCAGAAACCAAGCAATCCCACTCCTCTGGTCTCGACTACCTCTTTTAAACAATCTTTCGGTGTTGGGTAACTTATAGACTAAAATTTCAAAATAATTCATCATCATTGTTAGAGCTCGGCAATTAGAGAAATTTCTTCACTGATTAAATATCTGGTACGACTGATCAATTACATTCAAATAAATGATTATGCTTACATGACACTTAAATGATTAGAAAAACTGGAATTACTAATTCTGATTTGCTGATTATTTTCATAAGACATGACACTAATTGACCATGATGAACAACCTTGAATTAATCAAAAATAATATTTAGAAATCATAATGGCAAAATTTTGATTACTTAGATAGTTGGAACGACTGGAAACATTAATTCTAATTAGTTGGTTATTTTCATGGCATTAATCAATTAAATTGTAATTTCAATTGATCAATTATTTTATGACAAACCAATGTAAACAATACTCATGGGTAACCATTTATATCAATTAATCAAGTTAATCACTCAGCTCTAATCACTGCCCTTTAAATGTACTCCAATTATATCTTAATCCCCTATTCCAATAACAGCTCTGAATTCACTATTTCATTCCAAATAATTCTAATATAACATTATGGACAACATAGAACCATTTGGTCATTCAAAGTTATCTCTGTATACCCCTTGAGAATAAGTAAAAATTTAAATGCAAAATTTATATTTCAAGAAACCATCTATTCCCTTCTTACATTCTAGTAGTACTACTGCCAATAGCAATTTATTGAATAATAACTACTTATTAAAACAAAAGAAAAAATTAGATTCATTAACTGAAGTATTTCGTTAAAAGGGTCTATAAATAAGCTTTGAGTTTGAACAGGGAGGGGTGAGAAAAATGACAGATTTCTCTCAAGTTATGAAAACAAATGAGGAACAATCACTTTAAGTTTAACTCAAGTTTAAGAGTCGCTAATACGATAGAAATATATAGTTATAGCTATGGTATAGGTTATTATTATAAATATAATCTCAAGCCAAGCTGTAGTTTAGTTATCATTGTAAACGGTTAACTTAACGTCTTAAGCCTCAGGCCTTAAGTTAAGGATAGGCAGAAGCCCTCAGTATCAACGCAGTAGTACAATACAAGTAGATGTAATATGTAAATCTAATTTCTATCAGTAAATTCTAAGAGCAAGAATAAAATGTAACTTGAAGTTGATGCAGCAATATACCGAAAAAATCAATACTAACTGTTCAATTTCAAGCTCCAACGATAAAATGCTGTTGGAACACCTTACTAAGACCCCAGCACCCTCTTATATAGTAAACATTTATATAGCGCCATAACTCGAATAATTTCATGATTATATTTTCTGGTGTCTTTTAAAATCATTATAGTATAGAACACGCAGGGTGGTTCGGCCGAACCCCCATGTTTGTGATATAAAAATTTATGCTTATATAGTTAACAGACAGGATATAAATCGTAACAGGAAAGATAGTTTTTATGAAGAAATTCATCGACGAAAGACAGGATGGCTTCCTATACCTCTCTAGGACAGCACCCAGATAATGACTGACAGCTTAAAAGCGTGGTTCAGTGTACCAAATACATTTATGTTACCGAACCTGTTTCCACACTGCCACTAAGTTCATGTTCATGTGAGCGTTCGGTATCTGCTCTCCGCCAGTTGAATAATTACTTGAGACCAAGAAAGAAAAAGACTGAGTGCTCTAGCTTTAATACATAATTATTATGACATTGCTATCAACATTGGAACTGTATGTAAGTTATTTATGGAAAAGCATCGCAGAAGAATGAAGCATGCTCAAATGTTATTTCAGTGTTGCATACATGATTGGAATATCTAAAATACTATTTTGTACAGAGTTGTTTAAATCTATATAATATAATACTACTGTCTGTTGTATGTTCATGTAACTACTTCACAGGGTGTAAATGGATTTTCAACAAAATTGGCATGGAGATTTATTAAGTCCATGTGGGGGTACATACACATTTTCAGTTTTGTATTTTGCGTTTTGTGGTTTTTTATGGGCGTTTTTTACACTACCTCACCTCCTGTGGATAGACCTTCACCAAATTTGGTATGGAGGTTCATTGTGTCCATGGGGAACTACATACAGTTTTGCATTTTGCAGTTTTTATGGACGTTTTCGCGTTATTTACCACTACTTCGCTCCCTATTGAAGGATCCTGGCCAAATTTACCTTCCTACTGTTTGTATTAAGGGAGTTATGGAACGTTTTGCGTTTTGTACCAGTACTTCGTTCCATTGGGAC
>NW_013665845.1:819251-820170 GCF_000517525.1 Limulus polyphemus | reverse complement strand
GTTAATTTCGATATTTTAAATTCTTATTCGATGTCCTTCACAACTTTTCTTTAGCTTACTATTAGTAATACTAAGCAATTAATACATGGCCTTCGAGAAAAAAAATTACAGAGTGAAGCCTAATCATGGATTATCATGCCACTAAGTTAGGCCTATGTCTGTTTCATATTTTGTTTATGATATTACCTTGGTAAATAATGATACTTTAGAAGGTTATATGTCCTAGTATTAAATTCATCAGCACTGTTAGTCCTAAATACATATTCTAAACATTTAAAACAAAAAGACCGGGCCAGTAATTGTTCTAGATTTTGTATTACGCTTAAATTGATGTCCTTTTCACAGGGCTCTGTTGCTGTGTCAGGGGAAGACGGACTATTTGTTTTGTTGTTTTTCCAAATTTGTAGTGCATACTGGAGCGATTTACTTATTTTGATACTAAATTTGGAAAAAACGACGTTACTCTCCAGATAACAATAATAAAACTTTTATTTTAGCCTACATTTCGCCATTGTGGCTTCATCAGGGCTAGTTGAATAGACTATATATTTCGCACACTCGACTATAAATTAACTTTCTGTCACTATCTCTGCATTATACTGTACAAAGGTCATACAGCATACAATGATGCAGCTTGTTTGTAATTAAGCACAAAGCTACACAATGGGCTATATGTGCTCTGCCCACCGCGGGTGTCGAAACCCGAATTCTAGCGTTGTAAGTCCGCAGACATACCGCTGTGCCCTGATGCAGCTTTGTCAGAGGCTAACAGGCTATCTGTATAAAATTATCATGTGTGTAATTGTTAAAAACAAGAGACCAGTCCAATGAACCAACATACTAA
The DNA here is from genome assembly GCF_000517525.1 of Limulus polyphemus. Classification (NCBI taxonomy): domain Eukaryota; kingdom Metazoa; phylum Arthropoda; class Merostomata; order Xiphosura; family Limulidae; genus Limulus; species Limulus polyphemus. The sequence continues at coordinate 819,326 of NW_013665845.1, read as the reverse complement.
GTATTCAATCAACGTATTATTGACACATGTTTTTAATAATGATTTGTTTGTTTGTAGTTAAGCACAAGGCTAGAC
>NW_013665845.1:800945-818811 GCF_000517525.1 Limulus polyphemus | reverse complement strand
AAAGGAAAACATAATGAACATTTCAATTTGAGTATTTCATTTTTGATTAATTATACTTGTCATAAGACATTTGGGATTTTCAAAAATTAGAATAGTGTGTGATAATTTTCTGACATTCTCAAATATTAAAATTCAAATTGTTTTGTTTTGACAGAAGTTCGTGAAAATAGCAAAACCAAACTGATTTCATGACACTACGAAAATAATAACTCCATTTTAATGTGGTGCTTATTTTACACTCTGGAAACGTGGGGTCAATTTCTAGAATTATTTTGTAATGTAATCTATCTTTGGTCAGGTTCTTTTGGCAAAGATAATGTCAAGTGCAGTTCACGCAATGATGACAAATTAATTCATTTTTCAACAACGTTTGCTACAGGTTATATTCACTTTGATCCAAGTTGTAGGCGTAAGTACACAAACAACGTTTCGTTAGAAGCTGTAATACTAATGCCACCTACTCCTAACTTAGAAATAAACTTACAGAATTTCCTTGTAAGTTGACACAATAGGTTTCACTACTAACACTGAACTGAATTACTCATTGAATACTCAATCCTCATTAACTGCTCATTCACTGATTGGCATTAAACTAACCCAATCATCATTGACTATTCATATTTATGTAATATCCCTGTTTCTATATATTATATAAAATTTCTTGATTCTTAATTTTCATGAACCTTCCAGTTCCTAACACCATGTATCATCTAGCAAATATATATAAATTAAATCATTGAAAATATAACTTACAGCACTGTCTCCTTGGACTTCAAAGTCCCTTGAACAATCCTAATATTCAAATAAAAGAGTAATGTAAACTGCCCATTCACTATAAATCTTTCTGATAAGAGTATGGTATACAGATGGAATAGCCTCTGGCCCATTATCGTTATTTTATCTCTTGTTGCTGGGGGAATCTGATTAGGTAGGTAGTCGAGCAAATCCGCTGGTGGCTCTATCCTTGGTGATCCTCTGGAAGCAGTCCTGAAAGAAACACTGGTGGGATCTTCAGCAGGTTAATTTTACATTTGCAAATTCTTCTGTGGCGTTATCCAGTTGGCCATTTTTTCACCAATGTACATCCACAGATAATCACAGTGGATGACCCTTGATTGGACTACCTGGCCTTTTGGATTCTGTAAATCGTATCATTGATTCTTTTCAGTACAACATATGGCCTTTCCCAACAACTGCTTAACTTTAGAGTTCATTGTTTCTTGCAGTGGGGATTGTACAGTTATATCAAATCATGCTTCAATGTAATCCAGTCTTATCAGCATTAACATCACAGTAACTTATCATTTTATCACGAGCTGATTCAAGTCTTTCTCAGGTAAAGTCATGTACGACATTTTTATTCTTCAGATCTATGAGAGCTCTTCCAATCATCAATCCTACAGGACATGCCAGAGTGATCCCACTTTGCCGCAGTTATTCTTAATAACTTATTTTTTGGGTATTTCACTTTTTGATGCTACAATGACCACCCTCCTCATATCTACTAGAAGTTCAATCTCTAGAGTAATAGTTGTTATGTAGTGCACAGAGATTTCCTTGTCATAGAATCTCAAGCTATTTGAAGCTAGCTTAACATTGCACTCATATTTCTGCTTGAAGTCATTTTCCAATATACATACACTCTTCTTCAATGTAAATTACTCACACAGTATGGGGTGTAGAGAAGATTCTTACTGTAAGAATAACTTCCACTGTTTCTCTTTCTGAAACTTTATGTCCCTTGGCTGGTTGCGTCATTTCCCTCTTTTTTTTCTTTATGTACAGAGACAATTTTCAATATTTTATTATCAAATTGTGTCGAAAAATTACAACTGCAGAATCAATGCCAACCATCACAGTGCAAGGTTTTCCATCAATAAACCAACAGACTCTTGGTCGGTTTTCTTCAAATAATTAATTTATTACCTCCTTTGGGGCAGATGAAGTAATCCAAGTTAAATCTTGCCCCATAAATCTAGTTAATTTCTATTTGTTTAAAGTCTGGTTAACTATTTGTTGGTCTTTTGATCTGGTTTGTCTCTGAGACACATTCTCAAGGTTAATGTTCCTTCTAAGGTGCGGGGCCGCACAACAACCAATCAAATGCTGTGCACTTAATTATTCCAGCTGCGCACATCCTCAGTAATGGTGAGGAGTCTCAACACGTTGACGGCTTTAATGATCCTGGCAGTCGATAGGCTTAAAGCCCAAATAACCAACTGGTGGCACTGCAAAGTGGCCTAATGATTCAATAGGGTTGATGGTCTAAAAATACCCCCCCCCCCCAAAAAAAAAATAACTGGTAGCACACATATGTACATTGCCTTGATACTGGTGCACGTAGAAACATTCACTCCGCACATGGATTGAAAAAAAATTGAGTGAACATTGCTCAGGGTATTGTGTTCTTTGCTTAATGACAGCTGTTGATTACTTACAGTCTTCACTGTAATGGCCAAGTTTCACACAGCTATACCAGTTCCCTTTTTCCAATATCCTTCAGGAGGAGTTTTTATTCCTCACAGGTTTTTATCAGCATTTGTAGACTATATGACTTTTATTTAAAGGTATGCTCAAGACACCTTATGTGTTATTGTTTATTTCATCCATTCTTTATCACTAGTTATATAATATTTGTACTTCTTCTAGACTATTGTCGGGGTGGTGGGCAAATGTTTCAATACTATTTGATCTAATGATTCTGTAACTTATAGCTGGTGATTTTAGTTGTTTATATATAACTTCAACAGATTCAAGTTCTATTTCCAAATGCAACACTTTCTTAAAAGTCGCACACCTACTTTGCTTCAACCTAATTTGCATATTCTCGTTTGTTATGGCATCAATAACTTAGTCACATGCTAACGAATCCATCATTTCACGTGGAGCAACAGTGTAAGATAATTGAGCAAATCTTTCCAAACCTTCTGCAAGTTCAGCTATGGTCTCCTCTTTCCTCCATATTCTGTTCAGGAAGTTTGCTCAGGATATTTTTTTCTGGTATGCCCCTCCAAATCTGCTGGATAAGGCAGTTACTAATGCTTGATAGTTGTAATGGCTCTCAGCAGGTAGTTTACTTAATGTTGTTGAATCTGGTCCTTTAAAATGGGCAGGAAAATGAATACTTTGTTGTTCACTATTCCACCCATTCACTCTAGAAATTACTTCGAGCAGAGGCTGAGATGCATTTTCATCGTAGTTCATTGGTTTTTTTCAATCAAGTAATATTGTTGAATTGGTCAGCTAAATTTCCGAACTGAAGTTGGTAATTACATGATTAGATTAGTCCATGAAGGTCTTGCAGAGACACATGGCATAGAAGTAGTGGTAATATGTGTGGAACAAATAAGTAGTAGTAGTAGTAAACAGTGTTTTAGGTTGAAATTCTTGATTTATCACAGAGATGGCTGTGGTTGTTTGATGTTTACAATTATCGATTCTTTTTCCAAATATTATATTCTGTCATTGATTTTCTTGTGCTTGTTTGATTTGCTATTACAGTCTTCCAGCATTTCTTAGATCTGGCTTAGCATGGTCTGATGGTTAAGGTACTCAACTTGCAACTTACAGGTCGCGAGTTCAAATTTCGTCACTGAACAAACTCGTTCTTTCAGCCATGGAGGCATTATAGTGTGATGGTCAATCCCAATTTTTGTTGGTTAAAGAGTAGTCCAATAGTTTGTGGTGGGTAGTGTTGACTAGCTGCATTCCCTCTAGTCTATCATTTCGAAATTAAGGACATTAGTGTAGATAGCCCTCGAGCAGCTTTGCGCGAAATTCCAGAAACAAACAAACAAAACTTCATGTACTTGTTTTGTTACAACCTTTCTGTACCTCGTCAATTTTATCATTACAGCCTTTCTGTACTTCTCCATTATTGTTTTTTGTAATCCTTCTGTACATCTCCAATTCCTTTAACAATCTTGTCTTCAGTCAGATTTTTTAAACTATATTGTTGGGCACATTCTTTTGGATCATTTGGAAAAATTATGCACATGTAATGATAACAAGTTAATTTATTTCTTCAGTATCGTTAGCTACAGACTACATTCACTTTAATATAAGTTGTAGGCCTAATTGCACAACCAATGTTTCATTAGAAACTGCAATACTAATGTTACCTAACTTACTTAAAGACTTTGCTTGTTAATAGACATGATAGCTCTCTCTACTAACACTGATCTGAATCACTCATTGAATACTCAATAACTCATTACTTATTAACTGCTCATTAACTGACTGGCACTGAATTAACTCATTCATCACCTCACTACTCATATTTATATCTACCCCTGTTTTTACACATTAGATGAAGCTTCTCGATACTTAACTTTCCTGAACTTTTCAGATTCTAATGTCATGCATCATCTAGCAAACATCTAAATTAAAACATTGAAAGTATATCTTACAACACTGCCTGGATCATGAAGTTCTTTGGACAGTTCTAATACAAAACTAAAACGCTAAGCTGTCCATTCATCAAGTCTTTTTGACAGTTTTCTGTTCCAATGATTATGGTATACAGATGGAATGGCCTCTTGTTCCTTGGGGAGTTTTTACTTGGCTGTTCTCTCACTTGGATCACCTGTCCCTTTAGATTCTGTAAACCACATCATTGTTGTTTTTTCAGTACAACATTTAACTCTTACCAACACTGGTTAACTTTGGAGTTCACGCTTTCTTGAGGTGGGGATTGTACAGCAATATAATTTCACCTCAATGGAATCCAGTCTTATTACTGCTAGCATTAAAGCAGCTTTTCATTTTATAACTAGCTGAGTTAAGTCTTTTCTCGGTAAAGCCCTGCATGACATTAATGGTGTTCCTTAACCTTTACATCTTCCGTGTAAGACTGGTAAGTGGCTATCCACTGGATACGAGTACAGAAGATCCAATGGCTCTTTAAGATCTCTACCAAACATAATCAGTGTTAGTGTGTTGCTTGTAGCTTCATTTATTGATGTTCGATAACTCATAAGTAGCAGTGGAAGGTCTTGATCCCACGTTTTTTGTTGTTCATCCACATATGTGCTATGACTAGTTGAGTTAACAGTGTATGGTTGTATCTCTCCAACTGCCATAACGAGGTGGATGAAGGGCTGTTATCCTGATCTTTTAGATTACAAATATTTGATACGTTTATGCAAACAAGTTATCTTAAAGTTCTTTCCCTGATCTGAGTGAAGTTCCATAGGAACCCCAAATTTTGTAAAAAAAATCATTGACCATTTGCCTTGTTAGAGTTTCTGTTTTCTGGTTAGGAACAGCATACGCTTTTGTCCATCACAATCATGATGTATTAACTTTCACTGTTACTCTGTGTTGTATGATCAAGAACATTGACTGCAATTATCTCAAGTGTTGCTCCAACATAATACTGCTGTAGTTGACCATGCTGTTTCTTTTGTGGAATTTTTTTCTTACAGCATGGTTCACACAATTTACAATTATCTACACATACCTGGTACTCAATCAGATAGAAGCATTCTCTTACTCTCTGTAGCCTTTTTAACACTTAAGTCCCCAGTCATTGGTAGATTGTACCTTAGAGTGTTTCTGAATATAGATACCAAGAAATTGCAGTCATTGTTTCTGTCTGCTTGTATATTCACATTTCTGACACAACAACTCCTTTTTTAGGTATAATGAATCCCACTGTACCCAATACATCTTAGTCTTTATGGACTGACTGTTTGTGTTTGCTGCAAAGTTTTTTCTGCAGTATTTTCGATCCACTGAATAATTGATTTCAAACCCTTATCTTTTGACTGAGCATCTTTTATTTGAGCAGTGGACCACATTAGTTTTCATCATTATTTATGGATACCACATATTGGACATTTTGTTGTACTTTGGATTGGTTGTCTTTACTATCTTGTGTTTTCCTCTTTTCACAGTGTTTACATTTTTTCATTAATACACGGTCTTTGGGATAATCCACTGGCATTTTTCTGGTTCTGTCCAGGTTAGTGAATGATGTTAAAGATGTACTCCTGAAGTTTCTGGAGCCATCTTACTATCTGGCCTTCTGAACTACGAAAAGTTCAATGATGCATGATTTGTCTAAAGTATAAACATTGTACTTATAGATAATGATGGAAATGACATAGGACGTTAACAATACTTAGTAACTATTTTTGAGTGATACAATATCTCATTTCTTGCATATATTGTCATTTTATAGTGGACAATCACGTTATTGTCAATGTTGTACATGTGGTACCACTGTTACTACTGCAAAATTGCTAGCATCTGTTTTTAAAATTAGTGGATCTTCAAGAGATTGGTATGTTATTACAGAAGTAGTGGGCAACTCTCTTTAGCTTGTTCACAATCAGCAGTCAATAAAACTTATTTTGGTTTACAAGTAATTTGTGTAGAGGATGAGCTATGCCAGTGAATGATTTTACAAAACCATGATAGTAAGAGCGTAGTCCAAGAAATACTCTTAACTTATGCAAATTCTTTGGTGTTGGCTAATTCTGAACAGATGGAATATTGGATGGGTCTGTAGACACTCTCTCTGTATATCTGCAATAGCTTCATCAATTTTGTCTTCAGTCAGGTTTATTTTTGATCTTAATTCTTTACTTAAATTCCCGTCTCTTACTTCTTGATCTTTTAAAATGTTCTATAAATTTCTTCTTCTTCTTCTGCCTCTCTTTTCCAAATTTTAGTCTATTTTTTCTTGATCTTTTAATTGTTTATCACTTCTAATAATGTTTCAACCTAGCTTCATGATAAGATTGTAGTCATTTTTTAAATTACTTGGTAAAATAATACAAAGTCCAGTCTGCCTAACGATATTGAATTATTTCATTTCATTTATAGATTTTCTATAAGGCTATATTTACGTTGACACAAGTTGTAGGCCTAAATTCACAATTAACTGTTCAACATAAATTCTGCAACTAAATGTACTTTTGTAGGCCTAACTTCAAATACAATGTTTCATTATAAACAGGGAGACATATGCCTAACTTAACTAACTTTGATACTGAAAAAGAAACAAAGCTGTAACTCGTCGAGTAACTGAATAACGAACAGAATTGTCCAGATATATGATACTAAATTGACTGAGTAATTATTCACTGAATTCTCGATCTCTACTGAAGTGAATACTTTACTTCACTAATTAACTGCTTCCTCTTATTTATAACTAGTGTAACTATCTAGATCTTATTGGAATTGACTAGATCTTAACATCTTGTGCCCTCTAGCTAGTATTTAAATCAAAATTGAAAATATACGTTAGAACAAAGTTGCTGACATATATTAAAATCTATTGAATGTGCTGGATGCTTCGTCTCCATGGGGAATGAGGGATCCTGTGCGAAAATGCTAATGCACGCTGGCGCCAGTATCGAAGCGGTCCCGGCACTAGTCCAGCATGCTTTGCAATTCAGCACTTGGTCAGTCAATAAGCCTGTTTAAGCGTACATGAATTTCGTTTGTTTTCTTGATATTTATTTTACCAATCCCATTAAAATTGGGCTAGGATAGTTTCCTCGGGTGTGTCAACTACTGGCTTGTTGAAGCGTTTCATCCTTTTCAGTGCTCACTCGGTTATTCTCATGGACTGTGGTGCGATTTGTTGTGGACCATCTGAACACACTTGGAACGTCACTTGGTTTTACTTCTTTTCTTTGGGGTGAAGGTCCGAACAACAAAATAAAAAATACACACACATATATATATATTACTTTTATAATATTTACTTACAATCCCTTTCCAGGCCTACTATATATTTTAACGTGGTGGCGGTGGGGGTATTTTGAAAATGGGAATAATTTTAGACAAGTTTCTAAATGAAAAGCAGAATTATTTTAAACTTTATCAAACATAAGTCTACTATAGCTAGTTTCTGATACATAGGTATCAAACACGAAGTGTTCATGACAAACAACAACTCATTTCTTCGGTGGCCCGCATGGCCAGGTGGTTAGGGCGCTCGACTCGCGGGTTCGAATTCCCGTTCCACTAAACATGCTCGCCCTTTCAGCCGTGGGGTTGGTATAATTTTTATGGTGAATCCCACTATTTGTTGGTAAAAGAGTAACCCAAGAATTAACGGTGGGTGGTGATGACTAGTTGCCTTACCTCTAGTCTTACACTGGCCCGGCATGGCCAGGTGGCTAGGGCGCTCGACTCGCAGTCTGCAGGTTCGAATCCCCGTCACACCAAACATGCTCGCCCTTTCAGCCGTGGGGGGCGTTATAATGTGACGGTCAATCCCATTATTCGTTGGTAAAAGAGTAGCCCAAGAGTTGGCGGTGGGTGGTGATGACTAGCTGCCTTCCCTCTAGTCTTACACTACTAAATTAGGGACGGCTAGCGCAGATAGCTCTCGTGTAGCTTTGCGCGAAATTCAAAAACAAACAAACAAAGTCTTACACTGCTAAATTAGGGACGGCTAGCGCAGATAGCCCTCGTGAAGCATTGCGCAAAATTCAAAACAAAAACAAACCTTTCTTGGTTTCCACTGGTCTCGTCTGAACCCAAGAAGCCACTTTCTAAACAATTCCAAATTTGAAGGCCGCGAATTATCACCTCTCTTAGAACATACAGACACACAACAAGTCGTTTGAGGCATTTTTGAGCTATTATATTTATGAAGCAAACAAAAAGCACGATAACATGGTGAGACAAAGAACATGAAGAATATAAACAAGAACCGCATCGCTACTGGCGCCCTCTACTGGTATAATTAGCACAAAAAACAACAACAAAAACATGCATATATGAAAGCGTGGGTTAAAAAATGATAATTTACGTATGAGATCTGATCGTGCAAGTTAAATAATGTAGATATGGCAAAACAAGTAGTCAAGTTATCATCATATATATTTACAGACCTGTATGATTTTACTGTTCAATAAAAAGATTTAAAAATCATTTTTGTAATGGGCGCAATTATTGTATTTAGAGCCACGTGATTTGGGTTACAGTTAAACATTAATCCGTCTTCGGATACACATTTTCTAGTGCATTCTAAGCCAGTTTAGAGAGAAACATTAATGTGTTTTCAAAGAGCTTAGTATATAACAGTTTTTATTAGCAACCTTTAGTACATATGCTAACAGGTTTATTAAACTTCTGGAAGAATTTCATCTCATAAGATACATCTCAGGGATTTAATAATCACATATATTGCTCTGTCGGAACATCAGTAATTTTATAAATATGTATTATGCAAAGTTTCAATTACTTATAGATTGAGTAAAGCCAAAATATATTACCAAATGTTGGCATGAGAATAAATCATATAGAAAATGGAAAGATATAAATTCATAAAAATGAGAAAATTAGTAAAATAAGGGGTCTAAGATTTCCTATGAGGTATACCTAAAAAACCTGAACGTTTCATGTAGTCAGAGGTGAAGTTAGAAATTTTTGTTTACTGACAAACAGGCACGAGCCGCTTTATAAGGTAGATACGTTAAAAGAGCGTTACAATAAGTTATTATTTACTATTGCTATGTAAAATTATTAGAAACAATATTTATCCTTGTTAACACAAAAGAGTTCGGCTGGAGTATTTAATACACTTCCTTTAGGATATTGTTCGAATAAGGACTCCATTATGAAAAGCGCATTTTTCGTCAAAATAGTAAACGTGCAGATTTTTTATTCCGAAAATTAAAATTAGCCTGGTTGGCTTCATATAAACATTGACAATAATGCTGAAACATTGGAGATCACTGAAACATTTCATAACTGAAATCATTAGCTATACCTAGTAAATTATTAATAGATCTAATACATAACTTTCGCTATCTTAGTCGATGCCCGCTACACAATGGGCTATCTGCACTTTCTTCACCGCGTACAACCAGTAATTCCACATAAAGGAAGGTTTATAAAATACGTGGCACTTTTGAATGAGGTTGAAACACAATTAAAATAAAGTAATACATTAGTGGATATCATATCTTATTAGCCCCAAATATCCTATGAAAAACCAATTATGACTCAAAACATAGTTTGGACTGACCTGTTATATGAACGCCTCACAACGAACTGATTCTCATAAAAGTAAGATGCGATTAAGTTTAGTAATCTATCTGGCCGTATTCTTCATTTTAACGAAATGTTTGGTAAATATGAAATACTAATAAATCGTGTTGAATAGTGCCTTTAATCATGATTTGTGTGAAATCGGATCTCATGCGTTTTTGTAATGAATAAACAAAATGAAATTGGCAGTTTTCAGAAATTTCTAGGATTCATCCAACAAAATAACACAGCTGAGCTGGTCTCTGCGCAAAACCATGCGCGCTCTATCCACAGCGGGGAGTCAAATCCGGATTTTACAGTTGTAATTCCGGAAACTTATCGCTGACCCATGGTGGACAGTGAGCTAGTATGAATTAGGAAGATTCGAAAGAGCGAAATACCAGTACCTAGTTGATAATTACAACATAAAAACTCTGGTATTTGTACAATCTTGGTGTTTATCGAAAACTTTTGGTGATAATAGTATTTATTACTTGTTTGTTTCGGATATTCGCGCAAAGCTGCATAAGAGCTATCTAATTTGAATTGATAGATTAGAAAGAAGGTAGCAAGTCAACAGCCCCCACCATCAACTCTTGGGCAACTCTAACTGAATTGCGAGATTTGACCATCACTCTCTTAACGCATCAATGGCCACAAAGTGCGGAGCGCAATTTTTTGACGGTAAAGGAGCGAAAACCATAGGCCCTCGGATTTACAGTCCAACACGCCCGCCAACCACTACACTTTATTCATTCGTTTTAGACAATCTCATTTAATAGATTCAAGAAACAAAACAAGGCGCAGACCTTTAGAATTTGCAGCCTTATTAATGTCTCGTCTGCTAATAATTCCAATTAAAATCACTAACCAGTTGCCCTGAAAAACAAACAAAAACAAAAAATAAAAACAGTTTACACATTAAGGCGTAACACGTATGTGTGTTTTCTTTCATGACAAAAACCACAGCAGTTCATGCGCACATGGAATAAGCGTTTAGTTAAGAAACCTCTAAGGTTCAGGTTATAGCTATCACTAAACTCCCGACTAGGGCAAATACTGTCAGTGAGCAGTATCTGCCACCACAAGCGCTTTTAGCCGAATAACTGTTATCCTTTTAATGTACCTAGAGTGCAGAGCATGTTCAGTGGCATCACTTGGGATTTCGATCCGCATCAACGCTCAACATAATGAACCTATCCAGTTCTGTGCAAACCATACGTGGTCGTGCTCTTTCTTAAACAATTCTAGATGATGATAATTTAGGAAGACATCGTTTTCTAAGTGTACATTTTTGATTTCGTGATGTAACATAGCCATGTAAACAGTGTTTTACATATCGTTTCTTTAAGAGAAATTTTAAAAAATCTTTGCATCCACTATGATAAAAATGTTTATCAATACAGTGTATCTAATTATAACCTACTACGAATCCATTGTGACTCGTTTATCATCACATATTTCTTTTCAGATATTACGATAACAGACTACTATTTAAATTAACCTTTACTTCCTTAGTAGAGAAAATTTTCCATACTAACTGTGCTTTAACTTAACGGCAGTTTTTTTTCTTCACGAAGTAACCACATGCTCCTATGTACGTGCAAGTACAAGGTTCATTCACCCAAAACTCTCGATCAATGAAAAAATTAGACATACATGACGCATACACTAGCAGCAAAACTTCTACTTCAAGGTCAAGCATGATACAAACATTATAGGGTTCAATCGTCTGCGATTCAAGGCCCACTGTAAACATAGATGGCATCCCGCGAAAGAATCACAATTACAATTCAATTCATAAATGAAAACGCACTAGGTTTATGGGTTAATCAATGCGATACTGGTTTCTTTGTACATTAAACCTTTTTGTCTCATAGTTTATTTAGGCTAATGTTCCTATTTAGAAGATGTTTATATATAATTATTGCATTGATTTTAAATTAACTTTTAAGTTAACAGTAAACAATCCACGTAGTGTACACTACTTGTGTTTCAAAATCGGTTATTGTTGCTAGTTGGTTTTAGATATCGTGTTATTATAACATAATTATATGGAATCAATGGCTATTTTTCAACCCAATGAATCTACCATAGGAGTTTTGTTTGCATGTTACTGTACTTATTTTTCAAGTTGTGTTTTTAAAATGTAGAAATGTTTGTTTCTACACAGAGGTATAATACATAGTTCGTTACGGTAGACAACACACTTATTTACTGCTGAACGTTTTTTGAGCTTCAGTTTATTATGTCTGTTTGGAACGACAGGCTAAATCAGAACAGTTATAGGTATACAATTTTAATTTGCGAGGCAATTCTGTGAACTTTCGAGTGGAAGCAAAGAAGAACATATAATAATAATGCAAGATATTTTCTGAAAATGTTGATTTTCTATATATAAATATAGTACAGAAATGAATAAAAACAAGTGGTAATTTCTATAAATTTCTTATAGATAACATTTGCCCTCGTGAATTTCAGTAAATTAACGACAAAAAATTACTTCGGCAAATTCACATCAGGAGGTATTTATTAAATTCTAAAATACATCTTGTTTTGGAATACGTAAAACCTGAATATTAAAATATATGGGAATTACTTTAGCATGGAACTGTAAATGTGTTTATACGAGAGAACATCAACCACAAATCAATGACATGCACAATCACTGTACAACGTGTAGTATGTTGTAAAACATAATTTAAACATGTGTAACCGAATAAAATTTGAGCTTCTCTGTTACCATAACACTACCATATTGTGAACTTGTACACAGGTTTTCATTACTTATAACAAGCCATGTATCAAACTTTTTAAGTATAAAACAGTATATTTATGCTTATAGAGCAAATGTCAAAAAAATATATACATACACTAAAAAGCATATTAAATAATTGGCCAGATTAAAAAAAAAGCACTACATACTTCATAAGGCAACTTCACTATATTGTATGTTTATATATACCCACACACACACAACACGCTTCAATACTGATGAACATTAAATTGTGAGCATTCTGATACAATATCCTGTGCTTATGTCAAACAAAAGTTTGATTTATATAAAAATAGTTTGATACCACAGACCTTCTGTAAGACATAATACATGACATCAATTTATGATTACATGAACTGAAAAAGTAACACGATTTAAAAATCATTTCTTTAAACCTGACTTTTTATATTATAAATAAAGATATACTGTAATGTACAAATAGCATATTAAAAGAAACATATACTAAGTAATTTTAAACTATAAAAGTAAATGATAAAGACTTACTGCATTCATGCATTTAAAAGATTGTTAATTAGATATAATGTTACATTTTACAAAATGAGTGAAGTGATATGAGGATGAACAAGAAAACAATGATAGAAGTGTCAAGATAAGAAACAAAAAATTAATAGCAAACTAGGTTTCATTTAAAATATAATTTGGCTTTATATATTTGCTTTTTTTAACCAAGCAATAGTAGCAAAATTTCTTTAAGTTTAAATGCCTATATTAAACATTAATTACTAGTTTTTATGCACCTATACAAAACATCAAAAATATTTTTAAATAGAAATTTTTTTAAACAATATTAAAATAGATATACTAATACTAAACTTTCTCTTCTATACCAATACAACTACATGCACAATCATCACAAGTTTGAGTATCTTCCATAGTTTCAATATAACTAACTATAAAATTTGGAGTAAAATTTTAATTCTTGAATGCTTATTTCATAGATAAAACTCTTAAAGGTCACCAAACATTAAACTTACAAGTAAAATGTAAAACTACAGTACTTTGCAAATATTTGTGATAGAATAATTATTCCTCATGAAACATGTTGATCATGGATTAATAAGTTTTTTTAATTGAATAAAATATTTCATATGTATCTATAACTTATTTTATGAGAATGTGTGGGCTTTTGATAAAAGTAACTTTTTTTTTATACACAATAATTAAATTATATAATTCCAATAGTAAACACAAAAGTTATTTGCAAACATGATTTGTTTTAGAAAATTATATATATATATGCATATAGTCATGTTTCAAAAGAACTTCCAAGAACACAGTTATTGCATGTAAAACATTCATATCAGTCAGCATTTTTGCCTGAAATGTCTTATACAACCTGTGAGTCTTCAACAATAAATGCGAATTGCTTGATTTGCAGATTGGTGGCATATTGGGCATTCAGCTTCAGGCTTCTCACATATACGATTAGCACACTCAAGACAGAACAGATTATGACCACAAGGTACAAGAGCTGCAACTATATCACTTTCAAAGCAAATTATACATTCTCGTTTTCCTCTTCGTCCTCCAGAACCAAAAGAATCAGTGGGACTGCTAGCCAAACTGCTGGTGACATTAGAAATAGCCTTATTGCTATTTCCATTTGGCAGTGCTAAAAGAGAAGGCACCACACATGAAGGGTCACTCCTGATACGGCGAGCAGGTGGATGGTCAAGGAGCAAAGAATCTGCAAAAGAGGTCAAGCCACTACTGACACTGGTCATGCTGTTACTACAACCTGACAAGTTAGCAAGAGATGTGTTTCTGAAGGACGTAGAAGTGTGAGAATTCCCAAACTCTGACCACACTGTATTCAAAGGAGGTGGAACAAGTTGTGAATCTAAAGTGGGTGACTCTCCTAGGCCTTCATCAGGGTCATAAAATCCAAAGCTTTTACTGAAACCATTAGTGTACGAGGAGAAATCAGTTAATTTTGCAGTTCCATTCATTGTTGAGAAATTGAAAATGGAGCCCTGAGAAGATATGTCCAAAGTATTGCTTTCATGAGAAAAAAGTCCAAAATCATTTATTTCTGACTTGTAAAGTGAACTAACTAAATTGTTTGTCAAGTTCAAGTTTCCTGTGAAAGCTTGGTCAACTTCATTTGAGTGGAAATCATTACTTCCACATGGATCCATGATGCTGCCAGTGCGCATTGCTATATGCGCCTCTATTTCTTTTTTTGCACTCTCCACATTTTCAGGGAGTCCTGTGACTTCAAACACAGGTTCCTTATCACGACTTGGTGTTACAATGTAAGTGTTGGTCTGCTGCTGAATTCGTTTAATTGTAGCACCCTTAGGCCCCACCACCAAGCCAACCACACGATATGGAACCCTAACTTGAATTGTGGTTTGTCCAGGAATGTTAGAATTAGGTCCAGGAGCTAAAGAGCCATTCATGCTTTTGCGCTGGGCTCTAATCTGACTGAAGTGCTCTGCAGCAGATAATATTTCTCTTTTGGCCAAACATACATCCTCTTTACGTCCAGTTACTACGAACACTGGTTCCTCTCCTCTAACAGGGGTTTTAATATAGGTGTTGGTTTTGGCCCGTAGTGCTTTGATTTTACATCCTAGAAAAGAAACAAGTGCATCACTTGAGATTCCAGCACAATGTTTATAATACATCAAGGACAATTAATAAATTTTTTTATAAAACTTATGGATACTGTACTTAACACCTAGAAATCATTAAAACAAAAAACAGACTAGGAGACAGAAAGAGATCCTACAAGACAGAAGTTTGATATTAAAAAAACTGAATCAAAATGCAGGGATGTTGATAATCTTAATGACTTTTCCACAACTGCTTGCTTAGTTTTTGTATAATCATATTTAAATTTTCTGATTTGTTGAGCAGTGTGGTCTAGTACTGCTAATACACCTACAATACTGTGTTTTGTCTGCTATATTGTAATACAAGGAATGTGTTTCCAATTCCACAAACTAAATATTTTTCCTCGTGGATTTTTTCTACTAAAATATTTTGTAAAAATACAGTTGACAAAGTAAAATTTCATCTTTTATTTTTTTCTAAGAAGACCACAGATAATTGGTCGTTTCCTTTATAAAAAATTTTAAAAAGGAGTCAAACACAAGCACTTTCTTTACATTTTCTACTGCTATTCAATACCAAAAAAAGAAGATAATGGTTTAGGCTACAGTTTTAAAACTTTTTGGATTATATGACTTTTACAATGGGAAAAAAATGGTCTCCTTCGTTTTTACTTCCACTATTGTATCTCACTATGTGACCAAAAATATAAAACCTACACTTCAAGTTGTAGCCTATGCGAGTTGGTCAGTAATTAGTCTATGAATAAGATGCTTAAAAACTACTTAAAACCTCTTTAAAAAAAAAACTGGCAGCGGACCTTATTAACATACAAATACATTTACCTGAAGAAGCACATTACTGTCATTAAGCGATACATACATTTAAATATAGCAAAAGTATTAGATGCACTTTTTAATTTTTAATATATTCCCGATCTAAATCACGCGTTTTAATTAAAATACCGGTCCTAATAGTAACAATACACGAATTACTCCAAAACACACATTAACCTTCCAAACTTATAGTTTTAATGGGTTCACAAAAAATCTCAATTTTGTTCACATAAAATGGACTTTTAATTTTATGTTTTTACATTTCGATGGTTGCATTCTTCCGGTATATAGTAAACGAGAATGCTCAATGCAGGTTTGTTTAAAATTAAAAACTATTGTTTAGACTTTAGGTTAAATCATAAGTGTGAATTACGTTTCTGGATTACTAGTTTAGTAACGGAATAAATTGGATGGCAAACCATCCCAAACATCAATGATACTGTTAAAAAAGTAACGCGACCTAAAAATATCAGGAGCAGTGCAACATCAAACTAATAGTGCTGCAGTCTAGACGTACGCTTTCACCAATGCACAAGCTCGTGCGTGACATAGCTTACGGCTGTGCTGTACCCTGTGAACAAAGAAAATGATCCATGTGCGCAGGAAAACGAATTCAAACAAAGAACTCGAACGAAGTGCTCTAACTTATAAGTAAAAGCTCTAAAATAACATATTTCGTATCTTACCCTGGCGTCCAACTATTTCAGCTACATGCTCTGATGTCGGCACTGGAACACACTCAGTTGTATTTTGACTTTTCTTCTTTCTTCCATCTGACTCTAGTATAGGGTTTAAAGATTCATTTTCATTTAGTCCAAGCATGGACAACTCCAAAGCTAGCTGCAGTGCTCTTTGATCCTCTAGACCCCCGCCGCCGCGTTCCATGTCTGGGAATAGACTAGCAGGCATCACAGTGGACAATTATGTGATCGACAAATAAGTATAAAAATAAATGTTATTTATAATAATTTATTATTTCTGTTAACTACCTCTTCTCACACTCACAACAACACACTACACAGAGCACAAATCGCTCTGTCCACATTACTCTCCTGCTTCGACTCCTAGTCAAGTGTGACGTCACAATGTGGCGCGCGCAGGAGCACAAAGAACGCCGGGTAAGGAAAAAGACTATGGATATCGTATATGAGTGGATAGTTTAAAGATAGTAGGCAGGGCGGTCAGAATACGCCAACTTTCCCGCGCTGATAAATGACAAGTAAAGAACGCATTGATATTGTTCGCTGAACGGAAATGGGCTGCATCATTCAGCTCTGACAGTATGGATTAATGTGAAGTGTTTAGAAGCGTTGCAGACAAAGAGCTTTGTTGCGAGAAGGTAGCACGTTTTGGCAGAATATCATATTACCAAAGGACGTTAGTAAAACACAAATTAATTACACCCATCATGATCTTTGTTTGCCAAAACTATGGAACATAAAGCGAAATTTCCGACAGAAGATAGTGTTTAATGTTTATGTATCGTATTTTAAAATTTATTATAACATGCGTTTTGTTGTATTCCTAGATTAAATATTTCAATTAGCTAAAGCTTCCCATCGAAATATCAAAGGATAAGAGTAATTATAATTCTTGTGTCACATCTAACACTTAAAATGATACGTGCTTTGTATTCCCAACAATATGTTTCTTATTTTTTACAATAAATATATAATTTTCA
>NW_013665845.1:795173-800269 GCF_000517525.1 Limulus polyphemus | reverse complement strand
ATTTTCAGCAACTTGTTTCACGCTAAGAAAAGAGAAGTTTCTTGCTCGAGTCACTAAATAGCAGCTATGACAGTTTTTCGTTATTATATATTGCTTCTTTTAACGAATGAAGCAGTTTAGTATGCTAGAAAAAGGAATATGTTTAGAAACAGTTTTTCTCACTGCAGTTAATTTTATAATTTTTCTGCAAAGCTATATAAAAGCTATCTGTCCCTCATTTTAAACTGAAGGAAAGACAGCTAGTGAACAGCCCCCACTGCCATCTCTTGTCTGACTGTCATTCTTACAGTGTACCTACGTCCTCAAACCTACGTCCCCCCCCCCCCCCCAGTGGCAGAGCGGCATGTTTGCGGACTTACAACGCTAGAAACCGGGTTTCAAATACCCGTGGTGGGCAGAGCACAGATAGCCTTTGTGTAACTTTGTGCATAATTAAAAACAAATTAACTAACTAACAGGACGCAAATCGAACCATGAACCCTCGAATTCACAGTCCTGGTACTTTAACATTTTCACTGCTGCAACATTTCGGCCCTAAGCCAAAGCCAGGCAATGGCAGAATCGAAAATGAGGGTAATGAAAGACCTCGAAAGTGACTGTGGTACCAATCTTTATTCCAACAAGATAAATAAATTATAAAAGCTTAAATTGGTACAGTTTTGGTAGAGCTTAAATATAATGTTCACGCTGTATTTATATTTTGGTGCGCATTTAACATAGCAGTTAGTAGGATAATTCATAAACGATAAAAAAAAAACAAAAAAAGCTACTGCTCATTTCAGTTTTATATTGTAAGCCCGCTATCTTGTTTGTTTGTTGGATTTCGCGAAAAGCTACTCGAGGGGTATCTGAGGCAGTCGCTCATAATGTTGAAGTGATATACTAAAGGGAAAGCAATTAATCAACACCACCCAAGGTCACCTCATTTGCTACTCTTTTTCTGACCGATTAGTGGAATTTAACCATCACTTTTATAGTGCACTCACCACCCAAAGTACGGAGCGCGATTTTTTTTTGGCGGCAATAGTGCACGAACCAAGGGACTTCAGTTCCACAGTCCGGCATGCTAACCAGTGGCGTATCTAGGTCTCAAAGAGCTCTGGGGAAAAATTTCCTTGTTTCAGAATATTTTTCTCTCAATTCCAATATTAAAACTTTTAAATATTGTGATTTTGAGGAGCCTCATCTATCGCTACACCATTGAAAGTGTTGAATGTTCAGACGGTATTTAGTAATAAGTATAAAGTTACTGTTTGTGCACTGTTCACTTTTAGTAAGGCAAGACTTCCGTTGCCAATTTTTATATTTTCGCTGTTGACTGAATAGCTAGAAAAAGGTATACGACTACTTTTAGATACGATGTATAGACTGATGTAAAAGCAGTGAGCAAATCGTATGAGGTTACCTTTTAGGTTTTGTTCTGTGTGCACTCTTGATAGAGACATTGCTAAATGATATTATACTATTTTTCTCACTGTTTTAATGTTGTATGTATACTTTCGACGGATAGGTTTTGTTCTTTTATTTTGTGTGCACTCTTGATAGAGACATTGGTAAATGATATTATACTATTTTTCTCACTGTTTTAATGTTGTATGTATACTTTCGACGGATAGGTTTTGTTCTTTTATTCTGTGTGCACTCTTGATAGAGACATTGGTAAATGAGATTAGACTATTTTTCTCACTGTTTTAATGTTGTATGTATACTTTCGACGGATAGGTTTTGTTCTTTTATTCTGTGTGCACTTCTGATAGAGACATTGGTAAATGAGATTAGACTATTTTTCTCACTGTTTTAATGTTGTATGTATACTTTAAAAATGGTATAACACAATTGTTTACGTTTGTTTCATTATGCGTTTGTCTATTTGGCAGGAAAATATAAATGAAACAAAGCATCATTGATGTTATTTCCATATTGTGTGTGCACTGTTGACGCATTTATTAGTAAAAAGTATAAATTTACTGTTTATGTTCTTTGTGTACTATTCACAGTGTCATTAGCAAACATAAGTCTATCGTTAACATTTGTTGTATATAGCTTTTCCATTGTTGGCATTAAAATAAGAAAATGGAATTAGACTGCTTTTCTCGTTATTTTCTTAATGTACGTGTTTTCTTAACAGAGTAGCGAATAAATGGTGTAGTATGCAGGCATACTACGTCTTTTCTACTCACTTATTTAACAGAAAAATTTTATGCCAATATTGTGGGCAGTTTTTCTAATATTTTTATGTTAAATGTTACATTCTTTGCTAGAAGGAGTTTTGTTACGACGTGGGGATGATATTTGAACCTAGACATTTCTTGAATGTCTAGATTTGACGTGACCTGCACAAGACGTCTTGCATTTTCTAGATACTTGAGGAAAACAAATATTGTAATATGAAAATAGACAGTGAGTTGGTTAGTTAATTATTTAGTTAGTAACTCAGTTCAGTACTGTCAATATTAAATTTGTGTTTCAACAAAGTAGAGAGTTTATAAGTAATTGACGTTTAGTTCTATTTGTGAGTCCAGGCTTTAGCTTGTAGAATTGAACGTTACAGTCAAATAAATAAATTGCTTTCATTATCATAAAGTAAACTGGACTTTGCATTATGTTTTACTAAATTAACAAAAATAACACACCCGACGATACAAACCATTACAACACAAAAAAACGTATTTAGTGTTATAAAGTGTGCTATCGTCAGGTTTTTTTTTTTGTTGTTGTTGTTGAAAAAATAATGCAAAGTCAAGTCCACGTAATAGTAATGAATTAATATATTTTTTCTTTAAGATTTGCTACAGGCTATTTTCATTTGTAAGCCTAACTTCACAAACAACTTTTAAACAGAAATTCTGAAAATAATGATATGTCTAACTCACAAATAAATTTAATTGTTAATATTAAATTTACTCTCACTAACAAATCAGTTGCTGACAGACACGCTAACTAGCTCACTGTTTAGCATACTAACTGAATTACAGAATTAAATAACTCATTGAACTTATTCATTCATTGATTCACTGAATACTTCACTGATTAACTAACTAACTAGCATTTATGTCATTATTCATTTTCTATTTACTATACGAAACTTCTAGATTCTTAACTTTCTAGATGACGTCACGACACGCTCCCTCTAGCAACAAATATGAAAGTTAGATTATAAGGATATAGCTTAAAATAGTAGTTTGAACACAGAACATTGGTTCCTTTTGTCCTAATTACCTATTGAACTTGGTATTTTATGTGTGGTACTAAGTAGATACCATCATAGGAAATATTGCTTCCAATTAAGTTATACAGAGGATGAATACATAATATTAAAATGAGTTTGGAGTACCATCAACTCGTCACAAACCATGTTGCCGCGTCCATCCAAACTCTATCTAATGAATGTGCATTTCGAAAGCAGCCCTGTAGCATAGCTTACATTGAAAAAAGCTACATAATAAGGTTGTCATGTCCAAGTTGTAGCACTCCTCCCTCTACTTTCCAAAATACATCTAATGTATGGGAATGATAGTTTTCCAGCATCAGTTTCAACAGTCCGATCACACATAAATCCAAAGGCACTGTGTTTTGCGACTTGACCAATATGTCTTCGTGTGAAATAAACACTCATTTAATTTTCCGTCTGCTTGGGGGTATGTGATGGTTGAATGGTAGGTCTGACTGGTAGCCTTATCTTGGGGGCCAATAACATGTTGACCTTGTTTCCAGGAGGAAATCCTTCTTTACCGTTGTCAGGGGAACATGGACAACTTTTACCACTGACCTGTGGATTCTAACTTGTTACAAGATTTTGCATTTTGCTTAAATGCTATGAAATTATTTGTTGCGGGTTTCTTTGTGGATGATTCTGGTGCCCCAAGTTGGTCCACATTCCCTTGCTTTCCATTCCAGTAAGTACAAGGGATATGCCAATTTTGGAAATTCTAATTCACTCATTTAAATACATCTCTATAATCTGAGTGTATGAATATTTTGCATAGGAAAAGGCTGTTACATTCCCTTTCCAAAACTGGTTAATTTTTGGTGGCATCAAATTGCCTTTGAAAAACCAAACAATGACAAAATTTAGTTCTGATACATTGTCATTTCACCATGATTTTATATTGGTTGGGTTATCACGTGACTTGCTGACTTACCCATTCAAAACAATCTTAATATAATTATCTTACGTATATTATAGTATGTTTTCTTAGTTTGAAACAGCTTTTTTTTATTCACAGAGATCTGTGAAAATTATAGTACAGGTGATTACTTTTATCACATTTATTACCCTTGGTTGCATTTTGTTAAAATAAATAATTAATCTTCCATCCTTCACCACTTAATCAAAGTCACTGAGAACTGTTTAACTCTGAATAACATTTTTGTGGATCCTCCAGCTATTCTTTGCATCCTACCCAATTGCTCTAAGGGAAATTCATACACCTAAGAATAGCACAGGGGCATAGAAATAAGAAAATGTTGGTGCCGTGACCATAAAATTTGTTTTTTTTAATCCTTATGAATGTTTTTTCATGTGTTCTTTTAAACTTTTGCATTATTAAGTTTAAGACTTTGTACTCGAGAAAGTGGTATTTTTCATGGATCAAAAGACTTATAACCAGGAGGAAGAGTTAGTCACTGGGGATAGATAGTTGTCAGAGAGAATTGTGGGGTCTTGGAAAGTTCTCTCCTAAATGTTGGACTTCAGTAAATGCTTTGAAGGTCTAGGACTTCTTTCTCGTTGTGGTTACAGGCACAGGAAGGAAAAATGCTGAAATTCAGTGCATCCAGAATTATCAATTAAGCTATTGTCTCGATGATCAATCTCAGTGCACAAGAAGTATGGATGATTGAGAGAATCTATAGGAGAATCTCGCCGAATCTATTACAGTTCTTGTTATGAACATAAGAACTCAATTTGATTAAATTGAAGGTAATTGAGTGGGACCTTTTTTCAGTATTATCAATATATCATATACCAGTACATTCATGATGTCAGAAAAAAAAACTTGTTACAGGATGATTAAAAACCCTATAACCAGAGCGTTTTCGAAAGGTGGACCTTTCTTCTGATTTCCACTTTGCCCCTGAAGAAAGGTCCACCTTTC
>NW_013665845.1:789193-794627 GCF_000517525.1 Limulus polyphemus | reverse complement strand
ACCTTTCTTCAGGGGCAAAGTGGAAATCAGAAGAAAGGTCCACCTTTCGAAAGCGCTCTGGTTATAGGGTTTTTATCATCATATACGAGTACTTTAATTAAAACGATTATTGTAACGAAGCCAAAAATTAAACGGCGTAATTCTGCTGTTTACTTTTTTAGTATATGTGTGTGCGTAAGCAGTAAATAATATAAATTTACGATTCGAATTGTTTTCATGTTTAGAGAGTAATTAGTAGATGATAAAAGCTTACAGTTTCCGATATATTTATATTGCATGTTTGACAGAGTAATTTGTAAAAAATATAGGATCTCTGTTTTTATTGATCTGGTAACGTGTATGGGATTTCTAGAGAGTAAATATAAGTAGTAAAAAACACCACTCATCTTATATATATATTGCGCAAACACTGTTCGTACAATAACTTGTAAACAGCATTTTATATTTCAGAATTTTTGCGCAAAGGGTTATCTGCGCTAGCCATCTTTAATTTTGAATCGATTAAACAGAGAAAGTACAGATAGTTAACAACACCCACTGCCAGCTCTTATGCTACTTAATGAGAGTAGCACTATGATTTTATTTCATACATTATCAATATTACATAAATCGTATCGAAGCACAATAAACGGTAATCTATACATTTATTAAATACGGTAATAACAGAGCACAAGTAAGGTAAAACAATGCAAATAGTAGTATTATATAGCTTAACTATTTATTTTGCAAAGTTTGTACATAAAATTAACAGGAACGAGAGCTTTATAATATATATTTAATTTGCTGTCAAGTATGTAAACACAGGTCTGAAGTCTCTCTCTCCCTCCCACATAGGCCCGGCATGGCTAGGTGGTTAAGGCACTCGACTCCCAATCTGAGGGTCGCGGGTTCGAATCTCTCTCCCACCAAAACATGCTCGCCCTTTCAGCCGTGGGGGCGTTATAATGTGACGGTCAATCCCACTATTCGTTGGTAAAAGAGTAGCCCAAGAGTTGGCGGTAGGTGGTGATGACTAGCAGCCTTCCCTCTAGTCTTACACTGCTAAATTAGGGACGGCTAGCGCAGATAGCCCTCGTGTAGCTTTGTGCGAAATTCAAAAACAAACAAACCCTCCCACATACAAAATTCACTTTTTATTTCATCGTTAACTTGTGCTAATCTGTAGCGAGAACGTTGTAATAATCGGATTTGGCCGTCAATATAATAACCCATAAATGGCCTTAAGGTGCGGAATACGTTTTTGTGATAACGAGATGCGAATCATGAACTCTTGGATTCACAGACCACTAGGCCATTCCAGTCAGTAAGTATACAGTTACCGTTCACATTTTTATACCTTGTATTTACACTATTGACAGAGTAATTATTTTTTGATAAAATGATATTATTCACATTATTTTGATAACGTTAGCACACTGACGACAACAATTAAACATTGGTATGAAAATACTTTTCACATTGTTTTGATACTCTTGACATAGTGATTAGTAAATGATATAAGGTTACCGTTTCAATTATATATATATATTATGTTCATAACTGGCAATGTAATTATAAAACGGTATAACATTGCTGTTCGTATTTTTTGTATTTGTGTGCACGTTTTGCATATCAGTTAAGAACTCGTATAATCATTGTTCAGTTGCACAGCGGTACGTCTGCGGCTTACAACACTAGAAACTGGGTTTCGATACCCGTGGTAGGCAGTGCACAGCCCTTTAAGTAGCTTTGTGCTTAACTACAACCAGCCAAACAATCATAGTGGTAAATTCTGTTAATCCACTTTTCATTTCTTTATACTTTTTTTAACTTTTAAATTGTTGACTTAAAAATTAGTAAATGGTATAAGACTACTGTTCACGTTTTGAAATTGTATGCCTACTGTTGGCAAGGGAAATAGAAACTGGAATGGAGTTATTGTTTTTGTTGTTTAGATTCAACTAATAGAGTATTTAGTGAATGGTACAATGTTGCTGCTTATGTTACTTTTATATTGCATTTCTATATGTGCACAATATTGTTCTGGCTATTTGCCGGAGGTACTGGAATATGGTAGGGAACAACTGATTAGGGATTAGTACATGACTTAAGACTACTGTGTATTTGTTTGTAATGTGTGTGCTGTTGACAAGGTAATAATTACATGACATATTACTACTTTTAATTGCTTTTAGTGTATGTGCTATTGACAAGGTAATAATGACACGACTTAATAATGATGTTTACTTATTTGTAGTGTATGTGTATACTAATGACAGAATAGTTAATACATGACTTAAGTCTACTGTTTCCGTGTTTGTATGTGCTATTAAGAAGGTAATAATTACATGACTTAAGACTGCTGTTTAATTGCTTGTAATTATTGTGTGTGTAATACTGACAAAGGGATTATTACGTGACATAATACCGGTGTTTACTTATTTGTAGTTTGTGTGTGTGCACTATTGACAAAGTAATTATTCAATCACACTTACTACTATTATTGCTATTCGAGTGTGCACTGTTGACAGTATAATTAATAAATTGTATGATACTGTTGTTCACATTGTTTTATAAGGTGCGTGTGCAATATTGAATAAGGAAATGAAAGGCACTACAATTCATACTGTCTTTATATCTTATGTTTTCTGTGGCAGAATTGCTATTAAATGGCCTAAGAATAATGTTTACGTGCGTTTAGTGTGTGTGCGTACTATTGTGACAGGGTAATTACTGAATGATATAAGGTTATCATCGATGTAATTTTTATATTCAATGTCACTATTAGAAAACTACTTAGTAAATGCTCAATGGTGTAAAACTATTGTTTAATTGTTTTTATATTTTGTGGATTGTTAACAGAAGAAAGAGATATGAACATGGGAAACGTCATTACTTCTTACCAGAATCTGTATTTCGGTAATGGATCTATCTTTTTAAGTGTTTTCTGATATACCTTTTTTTAAAATAGAAATATCTGATTTTATTCTTTACTTTTCAAGAAAGAACATATTCACTAGATATTTTCAACATAAGTTATTAAAATTTACAAAATATTTTGTTATTTTAATTCTTTTAGTAATATATTGCCGTACCATTTTGCAGTATACCTTTTCTCTGTTTATTATATGTGTTTATATGGAATTGAAATTAGCCTTACAGCTGTTAGTAAGCTACTCAAAAAATAAAAATTTATTAAGTACGTCTGTTATTGAATATTGGGATATCCATTCTCTATTGTTAGACAATTTGCATTAACATTTACAAAACGCGCGTAGAAATGGTGTAGCGTGGTGATAAAACGTAACACTAGGTGGATCAACATTGGAGGAAGGTGCGCTACTTCACCCATAAAGGGGTCTGTAACACTGGTGGTCTTGATTGGTGCTGCTTCCAGCAATAATTACATGCATAAAATGATTTTCAACCGTACGTCTTACAGAAGCGATCAGATCTTTCTCCATATGATTGAAACAGTGATCCGGTGCTGTTTGCCAACTAGCTTTCCAGCAAAGAAAGTCTGCAGACTATTGGAACCCACCCTCTCCAGGTGAACTGTGGGTCTGGAGTTAGTAACCAAAGTTCCAGGAGTTAAATCCTCTGCCCTGGGACATGGAAGATCCTTATGGCTTAATAGACGTACCGACAGTACGTTTGTATTGATGTAAAGCCTGTTGAAAGAAATCACGTAATCCTGGCCTAAGTTACTTCAGCAATACTGAGAACATAAACTGACTCGAATATGTTAATTCTTTTAAAAAAAATGTAAGAGATATTTAAAAGAAACACAAGACTATGTAGTTTTGGGCGGAAATAGAAACCCAGATATGGTGTCACTTGTTAAAAAACAAACAAAACAAGTAGGAGGGACTAAGAGGATTAAAAAAATGAAGAACCTTGGACAAAACCATATCAAACTCGCAAATATTTTACACTAACTAACACGAGGATGACGAAAAACTTACATAGAAAATGCTGTCAATTTTGGTACATAAAATGAGCTACATAGAAAATTTAGCAAGAGAAAGTAATCTCACAGCGTGGCATATAGTTGGTTACGACTCCTGTTGCATTGTCTGATTCCCAACTGGCCCGGCATGGCCAGGTGGTTAGGGCGCTCGACTCGCAATCTGCGGGTCGTGGGTTCGAATCCCCGTCACACCAAACATGCTCGCCCTTTCAGCCGTGGGGGCGTTATAATGTGACGGTCAATCCCACTATTCGTTGGTAAAAGAGTAGCCCAAGAGTTGGCGGTGGGTGGTGATGACTAGCTGTCTTCCCTCTAGTCTTACACTGCTAAATTAGGGACGGCTAGCGCAGATAGCCTTCGTGTAGCTTTGCGCGAAATTCAAAAACAAACAAACAAACAATTCCCAATGTATTTGACACGGAAAATAGATCATTTCACCGTATTTTTGTCAATTATTTACACTGAGTGTTGTAACAAACAAAAACTTAATATATGGTCCAACCTGTAGCGAATTGCATAAAATGAATTCGATATTATGTGGGTTAAAAATAAGGTTACATAACTAACGATTCAGTGCAATCCGCCCGACATGGCCAGGTGGTTAGGGAGCTCGATTCCGCAATCTGTAAGAAGTTTGTATGGGATTGTTTAATAAATTCAGATCCTTCTTGAAGACATGTTTACCAGATATAAAGGTTTTGTGGGACTATTTAATAAATTTAGATTCTGCTTGAAGATCTTTGTACCAGGAATAAAAGATGTGTGGGATTGTTTAATAAATTCAGACTCTGCTTGAAGATCTTTGTACCAGGAATAAAAGATGTGTGGGATTGTTTAATAAATTCAGACTCTGCTTGAAGAGGAATAAAGGTTATGTTGGATAAAGTCAGGCTCTGCTTTAAGATCTGCTTACTAAGAATAAAGGTTGTGTCGGGTTATTTGATAAAGTCAGACTCTGCTTGAAGATGTTTATTTCAGGAATAAAGGTTGTGTGAGTTTGATAAAGTCAAACTCTCTGCTTCTATATATGTTTATCAGCTAAAAATACAGTTTATTTTACAGTGTTGCTGTAATGTTAAACTGCTCCAAACTGTCTGCTTGAAGATTTTCTTATCAAGACTGTAAGTTAGGATATTTTAATTTCATAAAAGTAAATAGCTTATTGAAGCTTGATCAAACCTGTAATTGATAACAGTTATTCTGATAAGAGGACACAAACACGAGTATATGAATATCTTTTTTTATGAGTTACCATATAATACTAATTCTAATTAATTTGTATCTACTGACTAGTACGATATATCTAATCAAATATTTATCGTATCTGTGCGTGTTTGTGTCATTTAAAGTCAATATATTCCCTTAATTGTACTTACATAGAAGAAGTCGGTGGAAATGCGTAGAAGTCGGATGTGTAGTATATATATATATGTGTGTGTGTGTGTGTGTGTGTGTGTGTATGTATATATATATATATATATATAT
>NW_013665845.1:777379-788193 GCF_000517525.1 Limulus polyphemus | reverse complement strand
TCCGTTGGTAAAAGAGTATCCCAAGAGTTGGCGGTGGGTGGTGATGACTAGCTGCCTTCCCTCTAGTCTTACACTGCTAAATTAGGGACGGCTAGCGCAGATAGCCCTCGTGTAGCTTTGCGCGAAATTCAAAAAACAAACAAACTGATTCCCCATACAATTTGAAGGACTACCTTTGTGACTTAGCCTTTAATGTTTTGAGCTGAAACAAGTAAAGTCGTTTACTCAAGGAACTCCTCAGACAATGGTAATTGTCCACAACTTCCTCATGTACCATTAGAGACGTGACAGTACCTTATAGGTCAAACTTCAATGATGACTTGTAGCATCGCAAGCCTAATTTCTATAGATTTCTTACTAATCATGACCACCCAATGTGCTACTGGTATTAGTATTGCCATAAGAACACTTCCGCGCACTTTTCAAAACGAGCAGCATTTACTTCTTGCATCTGATCGACACTGGGAATTTGCTGATGAACATGAGTTAATAACAATATCGTGGATTCATTCTATTGCTGAAGAGGTCGCATGAAACTAGGGTTTTGTTTTCAAATAGATGCCATGTAATGCATAGACTACTTTTTCCGTAAATATTTCAAAAGTAATTAATAAATTAATATATAGGTCCGTCACAATAGTGTCGGTCACCATTTTGGTCATTATGATTAAATGCATAACATGTCATAAAAGATCGATCATATCTGCACTACATTTATGCAGATTGTAATGCAAATAAATCTAAAATATGCCTTGATAGATCTTTTTGACAATCTGATAAGTTTTGTAATATATTATTTATTTATAAACTGAGTAAAAAGTTAAATAAAATGAAATAAATGAGTACTAAAATATATTTTAAGACAGATAAATTATATTTGTAAAGTGATAAAAAAATTCTAATTTTGTGAAACAAATATTTTGATAAATTGAAAACAATTATTTGTGCACAAGTAGTAGTGTTGACAAAAAAAAACATTACGAAAAACAAATTCACCTTGAATGATTTGTAACGTATGGATACTCGAACTAAAAAAGCTCTTTTATTATTTATATTTTTGACATATGTGGGTTCTATAAACCATTAAAAACTATAATTGTTTTGTTATTTCTTACTTTACTAAGTCAAACTTTCGTACCCCGATGGGTTTGTTGTTGAATTTCGCGCAAAGCTACACGAAGGCTATCTGCGCTAGCCGTCCCTAATTTAGCAGTGAAAGACTAGAGGGAAGGCAGCTAGTCATCACCATCCACTGCCAACACTTGGACTACTTTTTACCAACGAATAATCACATTATAACGTCCCCACGCAAGGGCGAGCATGTTTGGTGTGATAGGGATTACTAACCCGCGACCCTCAGATTGCGAATTGAGCGCTCTAACCACCTGGCCATGCCGGGCCTAAAGAGATGTGGAAAAAGTAACTAAATTATTACAAAACAGAAGATCTTGTGGTAATTAGAAATGCTAGGGAATATTGAGAGGTTATTAAGCATTGAGAGAAAGTAGCAAGTACATTTTTTTTTTCGTTTCTTATCATTAGAGAAAAGAGAGAGAATATTTAAACATACGGATAAGTTCCTTGATTATTTTTGAACATTGGATGTGTAATTAATTGTTGTCATAAGTCTCCTAGCGGGTCAGCAGTATGTTTATGGACTTACAACGCTAAAATCTGGGATTTGATTCCTTCTTCAGGACTGCTTCTGTGGTAATAGTGGTCAGGATTCAATCCTGTGTCTTCTCGAAGACCCATCTAATCCCAGCCACTTCCAACACAGAAATAGTCTTCCTCAGGACTTCTATGAAAATGACAGCTGATTAATAGACTAGACGTAGAATAAAATTCATTTATAATTAGTATTTAGTAATATACATAAAAACAGTTACTAATTAATAATTAGGCTTAGGTGATCGTATAGTCTATTAACCATGACAATAATAGCTATAACCTTACAGTAAGTACTTAAATGTGTTTAAATGCGTTTTCTTTCCAGCAGGAGTAAACTTAACATCAGAACATCTTGTACTTCTCTGAAGAGTGCAGCAGCTGTACAGTGACTACATTTCAATAGTACGTTTGCCCAGAGTATAATACACTAGTTATGTTTTATGTAACCTACATCGATGTGCTACGAAGTAAGTTAAGCCTCTGACAATTGTGTTGTTTAGTTCCTTATAACTTTATATGTGTAAAAATGTGTAAACAAAACAATTATGAAGTAGGAATGGGAACACTAAAAAGTAAGGAAACTAGGTAGGAATAGACGGAATAACATTACATAGCTTTTTTGGTACTAAGTCTTTAGAATGACTGGACTCTAGGCCTATCCTTTTTGTAGCTTTTCTTGGTGCTAAGTCTAGAGAGTGACTGGGCTCTAGGCCTATCCTTCTCGTAGCTTTTTAGAGCTACCTCTCGACATTTCCTAGCTTTTGCTGATATAGTTACTATAGTTTTTCTTCCATCTAGCCAGGGTAGCAGCCTTTTCTTGAGCTGGATTAATGGCTAAGGCTTGTTTTGCATATTCAGCATTACTGTTTCTAGTCTTATTGCAGTATTACTCTCTTCCCTGGGACAAAGACTTTTCAAAGTTATCAACATAAGATTTTCTCCTTTTCTCTCATTTTGTTTCCTTGAAAGACATATTTTAGAAATTGCACTGTTTTAAGTACAACCTTAGATGTCAATAGGTCACATCTAGTTTAAAAAACAATGCAAAGGTAAATTATACAACTTATCGTTCTTGTTTTCAATCTAGAGAACTGGAGCAAAGCCGTGTCAGACTTCAGCACTGGTAGCGTTCGTCTTCACATAGGAGACTCATGTTTTAGGCAACGACTGCTACGATAAAATTGTTTTGTCCAACACAAAGCCCTTGAGTCTGATGTGTATAACGGAAAAATATCTTTCAAATGCTATATCATAGTTAGAACCTATATCTAGAGAATCTACGTAGTCCACATTTTTTATCTAGTTGATACAACTTCACGCTGATCACGTAGCGTGTGCGCATAAGCAGTCGTGTACCCACACGTGATATGAGGGCGAGATGTTAACTGGCAACTCACAGAGCGTACTCGTAATCATAGGATATGGCTACTAATGTATTTTTAGCTCGTTAGTAGTGTTGCAAAATGTTTATTGTTATTACTTGTTATTATCAAGGTTTTAAGTAAAACTAAGGTACTGTAATTCAATCTTGTACATTTAGATTTGCATAAGGTGAAGGTGGGAGAGAGCTATGCCCCTTTAATCACGTTAGTTAGTCAGCTAGTTAGATTGACAAATTTGTGGTTTTGTGAAATTTTTGTTTTTACTATACCGACTTTCTCAATTGCTTTGGTAACTTGTTACTCTGCAGTTGGTTTGTTTACTACTCAACAGTGTGTGTAAAGCGCACATAAAGTTTTGTTTACATGCTGTTTGTAGTGTGTTTGAGATTTTAATTTATATTGCACATCTGGCCCATTATTATTATAAGTACTACCGTGCTTGTGATATGATCTTACTTCTTCAAACATGAACTCACACAAGAAAAACGATGAAACTACAACCTAATCAGTCCTTGTTGAGTTTACTTACTAATAGAACTACTATTTTCGTTCTTTATTAAAGCATTTGTGAAATATTTAATTAACATGTGCAAAAATCTTGATTAAGAGCCTGAGATTTATAAAGTTCTCAAAAAGTTTCTAGCATTGAAACTAAATATATCGTATAAAGACTTGTGATATATTGTAATCCTGAAATGTACTATGGCTTGATAATTTCAGGTTTACTGTAAATAATGTGACAAAATAAAGTAACTGTGTAATAAAAGAAACAATGTAAAAATGTTTAGAAAAAAAGAGGCAAATTCTTTAGATCTGTTGATTAACGAATATACTAATTAGAAAGTCAAATCACAAGCTTATTATATTCGCTGGTAACCTTAGGCTACATGATAACAATTACCATTGAGCTGGTGTTAAATTTGTTGTGCATAAAAATCTAATTGTGATTTGTAATATTTACCTATTAGACTCTATGCTGAGTACTGATGTAAATTGAAGATACAAAAACTAGTTTATCACATCTAAAAGAATAAAAAAACACGATAAGATTATAACTTAACCGCTCCACAGTAACTCTGGGGGCTTACAACACTAAAAATCGGGCTTCAATATCCGTAGCGGGCAGAACACAGATAGTCCATTGTGTAAATTTCTCCTTAATGAACAAACAAAATAACCTGAACCTACTTTTATTCAATACGAAGGAGGAATATGTGAGCAGTATTTTAATTAAATCTTCTACGTAACATTGATAGAAAATTTTAACTTAGCTATGATCAGACACTTCTTTTAGGAATTGCTTTTTAACTCTTTTAATAGAAGTTTTCCACTTGTTTTTCTCATGTGCACGGCTTATACATACAGTAGTGGCATGTATAATAATATTTCATGTCAGAATTGACTTGTGCTACTTGTTCATGCCGCCGTAGACACCACACAATCCCGGGAATTATCGATCGAAACCTGCGCAGAATCTAACTGATTGCTAATCGGTGTTTGCTTGAGACCAGAAGCGTGATCATATATTTGTTGGTTTCCTTGGTAACTGTACAATGACTGAAACGTGGAATGTTTCAACAGGAACAAAATCATTACAGAGCGTATTTCAATAAAGAAAAGAACGATATGATATGGCACATATACTAAGTATTTGACTTTAAAAATCGTTAATCTGGAGTAATTACTAAACAGATGTATAAGATGAACTTTTATTATGACGCTTATGTTTTATTACTATATCTAAAGTTTAACCTAGGAAACGGTAATCTGGATTATGTTCGACAGTTGCATATTTAAATACTTACCGTATTTTTCGGAATATAAGACGCACCCTTATTTTGAAGTCAAAGTTTTGAGGAAAAAAAAGCTACAGTCGCATTTTAAAGATTTTCATTGAACAAAAATTTAATTTGATACTTTAAAAATTGGTATATATTGTTCTAAACACAAAAGAGCTCAAAACATCAAAATAAGAAAATACCGTAAATAAAAAAAAAGGTTTACTGTTATTTAGTTTGGTTCAAAACCGACAAAATCTTCATTGCTTTCACTATAATTTATTTTTTTATTATTTAGGGAGCATTATAAATAGTTATGTTTTTAAAATAAAAACAAAACTACTATTGTTATAAATAACACATTCAATTGAACTAAACTATGCATGTCTATTTAAATATATTTACACATGAATAATATATATATACATATACAAATTTTTGGGTAAAAAAGTGCGTCTTATACACCGAAAAATACGGTATCATTTACTAATACTTGCATAAATAACTATTACAGCAAGCGTAAAAAAGAGGGAATCTGAATAGGCGCGGCACTTGAAATTATTTTAGGCAGGATTATAGTAAGAAGGAGGAAGAGGTCAAGTTTGAACCTGACCCTCCCAGGTACACCTGGATCTAAAACCGGTAAATCCGGCCGAAGTAAGTTAATCTATAAGACTTTTTCTACGTTTTATTAGCTATATTTATGTGCGCCAGCAATATTAAGAGTGGGACGCGCGTATATCGATTCGATTTTATTACTCATCACGATCTCTACCAGTCTACCCTCAAATTGAAATTATTTTAGGGAGGATTAGAGTAAATTAATCTATGAGATATTGGGCGTGATCAAATAATCAATGTAAAGGGTTTGACCTCATAAATCCAAAACTGTAATTAGATCTTAAATCGGTCAAGAGAAGACGGAGGTATGAATTAAAAGTTTGTACTTGAAAAAAACAAGCAAACCCAGAGCAGTTCTATGAACGCTATGCCATGGCTAAACATAGCTATACATATATATATTGAAATACCTAAATATTTAGTTACGAAAAAATATAAAGGGAGATTTATTACTAAACAAAAGATATTTTCTACCACTTATAATTTTGGTAATACGTCTAAACTTAATCTAAGAAAAGATGAAATACACATGGTAAAAAGAGGAGGAGCAGTAAGAGATAGAGTTGAATAAGAGGTAATACAACTGTATCGTCATAGAAGTTACGGTTATGCAAGCCAAATGTCTATTGTCAGATATATTAAAACTCAGAAGTGAATCAGAACATATATTTGTCAGATACAGCGAGACTTCACTTCTTCTCAGTTATTTCCTGACAGGTATATTAATACCCATTCCCTTCTTTACAATATCTTTCTGTCAGATACAATGAAACCCTTTCACTTCTCAACATCATCTGTCAGTTTTCAGATACATTAAAACTCGTTTACTTCTTCGCAAAACCAGTCTGATGTGAAATATAGTGAAACCCCTTCACAACACCTCTTTATTCTCAAATATATTCAAACTCATTCACTTCTTCACAACACCTGTCTGTTGTCAAATACAGTGAAACACCTTCACAACACTTCTTTATTCTCAAATATATTCAAACTCATTCACTTCTTCACAACACCTGTCTGTTGTCAAATACAGTGAAGCCCCTCCACGTCTTCACAACACCTGTCTGTTGTCAATTATAGTAAACCCCTCACTTCTTCACAACACCTGTCTGATGTCAATTATAGTAAACCCCTTCACTTTATCACAACACATGTCTGTTGTCAAATACAGTGAAACCCTTTCTCTTATTCACAACAGTCTATTGTCAAATACAGTGAAGCCCCTTCACTTCTTCACAACACCTGTCTGTTGTCAATTATAGTAAACCCCTTCACTTTATCACAACACATGTCTGTTGTCAAATACAGTGAAACCCTTTCTCTTATTCACAACAGTCTATTGTCAAATACAGTGAAGCCCCTTCACTTCTTCACAACACCTGTCTGTTGTCAATTATAGTAAACCCCTTCACTTTATCACAACACATGTCTGTTGTCAATTACAGTAAACCCCTTCACTTTATCACAACACCTGGCCGGTTTCAAATACAGTGAAACCCCGTCTCTTATTCACAACAGTCTATTGTCAACTACAGTGAAACCCCTGCTCTTATTCACAACAGTCTATTGTCAAATACAGTGAAACACCTTCACTTTTTCACAACACCTGTCTGTCCTTATATACAATGAAACCCCTTCTCTTCTTCACAACACCTGTCTGTTGCCAAGTGCAGTGAAACCCTTTCACTTCTTTACAATACATGTCTGTCGTCAGATACAATGAAACTCCGTCAGTTCTTCACAACACCTTTCTGTCGTCAGATACAGTGAAACCCCTTCACTTCTTAACAACACCTGTCTATTGTCAATTATAGTAAACCCCTACACTTCTTCACAACACCTGTCTGATGACAACTATAGTGAAACTCCTTCACTTTTTAGAATACTTGTCTGTCGTCAGATGGAACAAAACTCCTTCACAACACCTGTTTGTCGTCAGATACAGTAGAACCATTCACCACATTTGTTTATTGTCACATAAAGTGAAAACATTCACTTCTTCACATTTTTATTGTGGTTTAGAACAGTGAACTATCATTACAGATTCTGAATACTTGCATATTATTTGACATTGTAAACACTCTTCATTCATTTATTCAAAACGTCTGCCTATTGTTCTCTACAGTTGAACACCCACCATAGCTTCAGTACACGTGTGTATCGCTAGATACAATGAAGTCCCCAACACTGCTTCACATAATGTCTGTTGTAAAAATCAGTGAGGTCCAACTACAGCGAACAACTATGTGTTTTCAGATACAGCAGTGTGTCCTACACTATTACTTCACAACATCTGACTATGGTAAATCAAGGAAAAATATCATTTGTAAAGCTAGAGATAAAATTATTTTGTCATGATATTTGTGATAGACAATTGTGTCCATACTGTTGGCTATAGCAATTCGATATTGAACTGTTAAAACGCATAGTGTTACAAGTGCTAACGTCAGCTATATTAGTGAGTAGCAGTGAAGTCAATGTGCAGAATTCAGTGGTTATGAACTTGATCTGTCATCCAAGTCCGTTTCCAGTCACAACATGTAATTATGTCTGCTTGAATGACTTCAATTTGAATGTGAAAAAGAAAGAAAAAGCATACATGTCTCTTGTGTATCATCATGTGAGAAGTTAATAATGTCATAGAACTAAATACATTTGATGCTTGTTAATCTTACTACAAAGATGATACATTATGTGTGTGTTAGCATTCATTACCCAGAGTTGGCTGGCTCGATTACCGTAATTTTTTGTTTGGTAAGTGGAAACGGAAACTATCCGACGGTGTACATGGACTAATAACAAAATATTTTTGACCGACAGGAGGAATTAAAAAAAAACAAGGGCGCGTTTACAGTTTTAAATATAATTACCCTAATTTTTTTGTATAGTAACTGGAAACTGTCCGACGGCGTAAATTAGCTATTTTGTTTTAGGATCTTTGTCCGAGAAAAAGGATAGAAAACACCCTGAAATAAGGCACATTTTCACTTTTTCAATAGCTTTTTGATTTTAAATTTTAAGACAAAAGTACTTAATCAGTTAATTGAGCCAATTATTACCCTTCACAAAGCAGGGTGTGCAATTAGCATTTAATGAGGTCGTTAGGGATTTAATAACGCAAGAAAGAAAGAAAGGGAAAATTATCTAACATTGTCCTTTATACAAGTTTTGCTTCGTCAATGTGTACCCACAGCTAGCACGAAGAGGTCTGTCCATCCAAGAACATGAGTGCAGTACTACAGAAATTTCCTGAACAAAGAACAACTACCGTTATGTCTGGTTTTTGTGCGTATTCTACAGGAAAATTACTCTTAGAAGCACAAACTCGGACTATTATGAGTTGTGAAGGATAGTACTTGGTTAAAGAGACACAACATTTCTTTCAGAAGAAAAAGTTGGCTTCATGATCTTTCCGAGGTCTTTTATTTCTAAAACTATTATAAATACTATAAAAAATGAATATGTAATAGATCATAGAGTAATATAGGAGGTTAGGCAAGACTATAAAGCAGTTTGAAAAATACATAAATAACATTTGGAAATACCTACTTATATTTAAGGCTGCTACTGCTACAATGTATTTGTTTTAGAATGTTTGCGCAAAGCTAAACAAATAACTATCTGCGCATAGCTGTTGGATGTCCATAATTTTGAAATGATACACTAAAGGGAATGCAGCTGGTTAACAGCATCAATTGCCAACACCCGGAATAGGCTTATTTGATCGAATAGTGAGATTTGACAGTCACTATCGTAATGCCTCCAAACAACAGGACGTGAATAAAGAATATTTGGATTCACAGTCTGACCCACGATGTAGTTCATATGATTTTTTATAACTCAGAGACAGCCTCAGACGGAGTGTCATAGAAAAACAAAAACAGATAATTAATGATATGATTGTCAGGAACACATCATACTAAAGCAGCGCTTGTGAATAGCCTCTAACCTTCAACCCATTAGTAAGAACTCAACATTTCACGTTAGAAGTTACTCTGAATTGGTGACGACATAGAAATTGCAGTGAGGTTCTCGACTTCAAATAAAATTCAAAATGTTAATTTTAGTAAAGCGTATCAGAAGTTTACGAATCCAATTACATAGTATGTGGATGTGGCTGTAAAAAAAAAACTGTAAAGTTCTAAGGTTACTAATTTTCACCTGCACTTGAATGACTTGCCAACTATTTTTTACATGTGATCTTCATAATTGATCAAGATATTTCGAGTATTTCTTGTGATTATATTATACTTATCAAGAGCAGACGACCCACAGATTGTATGCCGAAGGCCCTAACCACCAATTTAAGCTTAGATTAAATGTCAAATTTAACTAAATATAATTATATTTTGATTAACCCGTTTCTGTTTTCTTTAAGAGAGAGATTCAAGAGGGAATATACCTTGTGTATTTCACGATAAGAACATCATAATAGATATGATTATTACAATCAAGACATTCAAACATATAACGCGATGTTTGGATCATCATACTTTGGCTAACGTTTTAAAGTAGACTAATTTGAGACTATGCCAAGTTCTGTTCTAATCGTGTGAAGTACGAACAACAAAAATGAGACAGTAAAGTATTATCTAGCTAAATATAAATCAGAGTTCTCCTTTTATTTGGTACAATAACTTGTGAGGAGCTACTTGAACTAATTTCGCCGTTACTTGGAAAATAGCTCATATAAACGCATTAAAGATCCAGTTTAAATGGATAAATAATCGTACTTGTGATCCAAGTTTGGCAGTCATTGTCTGAATGAGGGATAAACTGAATAAGGATGCAGAGCCGTAAATAGGGAATTTAACATCCATGACAGAATGTCATAGTTGCGTCCATCCCTGTGAATGGCATGCAAGTAGCCATTTCGGTCGTTTTATTGTCCCTCACCGCTTTGCACCTAGATTGGCTACCCCGCCCTAGTTATGGCTTTGTGAGAAAGTTACCAGTAAAATACACGAAACGAACGCAAAACGAAAGTGAAGTTTCTTGCCGTGCGTAGCACAGGTATACTTTCTACATCAGAGGTACAGATGGTGTATTTCGATTCAAAATAGTATTATAGCATTGATAGGCACTTTATTGTTGGTGTATAACACCATAGCTGACGAAGCATTCATCTATTAATAATGTAATATTGTTTACAGAAGTAAAGCAATGGTAACTAGAGAATTGTTGCGTCAGCGAGTCACATGACTGGTGTGGCGCCACCTATTTTCTAGAACTATCCTGTACCTTGGCGAATGCTCTAGTATTTACTAGATATAGGGTAGTATGGTATATAAAAGAGGGTGACAACGTGACGGGAGAATAAGTGTGTGTGTAGATAGTGAGTAATTGAACTGCAGTCAGAAGT
>NW_013665845.1:762608-776926 GCF_000517525.1 Limulus polyphemus | reverse complement strand
TTAAGTAAAGACTTGTGTCGTTAAAGTTTCGTCGGAAACGAAGTTACGGAAAAATCAATTAACAAACGGAGACGTAACAGAATTATAGGGTGAGGAAATATACGTAAAATAATGCCCAGGTCAAATTATTAAAATAAAATTACCGCTTATGTAAAATGCAAAACAAATGATAGACTGGGTTAAAAAATCATGAGGTTTAGGACAAAAGCTTGCGACATTTAAAAGTGTGCACTCACGCTTTATGAATTAGCTTTTTATTTAATTGCGGTAGTTTAGTCGTTAGAGGCCTCGACTTGCAATCTGCAAGATCGAAACCCTGCGCCAAACATACTTGCTCATTCAGCTGTGGTGGCGTTATAATGTGACAGTCAATCCCAGTAGTTATTGGTGAAAGAGCATCGCAAATGTTGATTTTTGCTGCCTACTTTATGGTCGGCAGTTAAAATTTAAGGCCGTCGGCATATAGCCTTAGTAGTTTTGTCGTAAATACAAATAAATAGATAAAATCTTTAACTGCGACTTCTAAGTCTGTTTTGCTTCTATCTTAAATTTTGAAATTTGAGGGAGAGATCTGACGCCTAATGCTCTCTTTATGGCTTCGGATTGTATTTCAGCGTAAATTACCAATATTTTTTGTTTTTTCCTTTAGATTTTTCGTGCAAAGCTTCACAAAGGTTATAATTTGAAAATGAAAGACCAAAAAGAAAGGCAACAACACCAACCGCCAACTTTTGTCTGACCGACCCAAAGTGTAGAGAGCGATGTTTTCTTTTTTGAGGCTGAAGTAATATTAGTGTTCATCTGTTAATCAGAATGGTGAGATTCTGAATTTTAGTTCTTTCTGGGAGTTCGCATTAACTTCAAACTCATGAGTAATTTGGTCACGAGTTCGAATCACAGCTGGTGTTGGAAAGTGTGGTTCTACCAACATAGATAATCCCAGTGCTCAGAAAAGAAAAGTGCAACCACTGCTTTTCCTTTGACAGATACATGCAATTCAGTTACTAAGAGTTTACACGTGACTTAACTTGTTGTTGTTCCACGATAACGATACGCTAGTGATTCCTATTTCTACAGTCTGAAAGGTGTACTTACTGTATACGTTTAATTACAAATAGGTAAATAATAGCATACACATTATTTTGTCTACAAGTTCTTTAATAATTGTTTCTTTACAATTTTTACAGACATTTTTCACATAGTCAAAGAAAAAAATCATTCAAATTAAAGTGATTTTGCGATTGAACATTATAACACACACAGACAACTGAGCATTAGCTTCATGAAGACATTGATGGATATGTATACTAATTCCTTCTAATGATACAATTTTTACCATTACACCTGATTAAGGAAAAACGATTAGCAATCAGAATAATTAAATAAAACAATTCTGGAGCATTATTTTACAAACCATTTATGCTGACTCCCAGTGGTATACAATAATAACAGTATAGATAGGGGTTAATAGGTGTATTATACGTGGCTCAATATTTACTCATTAATATTGTATCAAAGTTAACACAACCTTATTGTAACTGAGTGAATTATTTCAGAATCTAACTAATCACATTAATATTTCTGATGTTCTGATATAATATATGGAAATCTCTGATATCTGTGTGGTTTTAGTTATTATGGAGCTAGCTTGAAAAACATAGAATCCTTAGAAATTGTGTACCATAAAATTAATTTACAAAACAAAATTTTGTATATGTCAGTCTGATGAAATCTGCTTAAGATTATTATTATGCTAAAATATTTCATTTTGTACAATGTTTTTTTTTTTTAAAATAATAAGCTGTTTTATTATAACTTTTAATTGGTTGCTTGCCACCTCTCCAAAGCTCATGAAATTGAAAATCAAAAATTATTGAACAGTCAATTTGATAAAACATACAACTACACTAGCACAAGGTAAACTGAAATATCTTCATGTAACCACTGATCCTATGTACATATAAAATACAAGAAAGATATTTTCCGAATATCTCATTGTGCTAGTGGAATGAACACAGAAATCTGTGTTCACAACTCCCAAACGGTCTTCCAAAAAGGAGTAATAAAAATCTACAATATTAGAGGGATAAATACACAAGTTCCCCAACTTTCACAATAACTCTCATCAATGTTAATATTAACCCCTTTCCAGACTAGGACTTGAAGCATTTGGCAGGAGCCACAGTGATCCAATATTGATTAAGAAACATACAAGAAATCTTTATTCAAACTAACATTTTCATTGCAATGTTACATGTCAATGAGAGTTTTACAACTGTGCACCAACTACCAACTTACATTATCTGAAGTTTTGTTTTGTGTAATGACTTAAAACAGGTTTGATCTCTAATTTATTCAGAGGTATTTACAGAAATATCTTTGACAAAGGAAATGAAAGTAGAGAAATTACTATGTGTATTTTGCATATTTTACAAATATGCAAAATATTTTTGCAATGTTTCTTTACTATATACATTTTTGCAATGTTTCATTTGTGTGTTAAAGTGGTTAAACAAAACTAAGTGTTGCTCAAAACAACCTACAGACTTAAGCTGAGATTGCCAACAACTTTTTGGTTTCAGATAAACATTTCTCTTAAAACAACAGTGTGGAACAACATTACAACAAGTGTCAGAGCCAGAAATCAAAGTATAAATACTTAATATACCTAAAGTTCTAAATATAAGATACTCCTTTTAACTATTTTAATGAGTTTA
This sequence comes from Limulus polyphemus, assembly GCF_000517525.1. Lineage (NCBI taxonomy): Eukaryota > Metazoa > Arthropoda > Merostomata > Xiphosura > Limulidae > Limulus > Limulus polyphemus. The sequence continues at coordinate 774,209 of NW_013665845.1, read as the reverse complement.
CAATTTTTCAGTTGACAGGATAAACTTCTGATATATCTTGTAAACTTACTAGATTAAACTGGAGTGAGTCTATTTCAAAAGCTTTGCTATATGATGATTTAAAATGTCACCAACTGTAAAGCTATAAAAGCATTAAAAAAAATAAAAGTACCTCAAATGAACTTCTAATTTAAGAGTTTTCAGTATTTAAGACTTAAGTGAAAGTAATCTCTCTAAAATAGTATCTTTTTTAAATGCCCAGTTAACCTTACATTTGTAATAGTGAAAGTATCAAACATTTTAAGGAACTAATAAAACAAAAGAAGGGGAATATTTCTCTAATGTAAAAATGTTACAGCATATGTGAGCTTTAATGTACCAATTAAAATTTCTATGTGTGGGAAAAAAGTACGATAAACAGATAATAACACAATTTATTTACATAAACTATGATGACTGTTAAAACTGACAGCTGAAAATACAGCAAACAAAAATATTCTATGTTTTTCTTTCTTTAGAGTAAAATTTCTTGAAAATTAGTTTTGTCAACAGTATATATATATATTTAATGAAACAGAAGCACTTATTAAGCAACTAAAGTACATTTTATAATGATCGAATTTCCACAAAAAATAAATCAGTTTTAACTGGAGGGTACTGTTTAATACACTTGTTTTCACTACTTGTCTGTTTAGGCAAAATTAACAGAGTTCAAAAAGAAAGCATGTATAGGGATGTTTTGTATCTGTTTATTACTCTTGATGCACTCTGACACAAAAATGTTAGTTTTGAAAATGTTAGGTGACAAACATTTGTGAATTAAAATTTCTTAAGATTTAAATACATAAAATAATAACAACAATAACATACTATAGAATCAGTATCTAACTGATGTTTCACAAACAATATGAATCATTGACAAATGAAATATGCAAGGGATTTGATTAAACACAAATAGCTCTTTTCACGATTTATTTTGAGGTCCCTTGTTCATAAATCCATAATAACATAGTCACTGATAGAACTAATTTCCTAAATATTTTTCTACAAACAATTAAAAGCAGCAAAATTCAGCTTTGCAAGGATATATATATATATATATATACATACACACACATACAAATTATAAATATTCAATATTATAGTTACCCAAAAATTAAGTTAACTTGAATATTATTTTCAATTTGTTTTACCATTTTCAATAAACTAACTTCTTATTTGGTTAAAACACAATGTGTAGTAATTATAGCACTAAATTTATATTTATTGTTCAGTCTCAAATAAAAAATATGTTAAATACATGTTAGTATCTTTTTTTTAGCCTTGGAAATATTTCAGGCACTTTAAGATTTACAATAAAACACACACACATACACAGACACAAACATACACTCACACAAAATCTTTCTTCCATATTTATTATTTGATAATGTTTCTTTTTCTAAGGCCTAACTAAATTGCAATAGTAAAACATATAAGCATTATGAACATAAACATAGAAATTTGAAAACCAAATGTTTTTATTAACAATATTTTCCAAGTACTTGACTTTTTCTGTAAATTATTCATAGTATGCTTTAAAAAATCCCATTAAAGCAGTTTATACAAAAAAGTTTGTAAATTAAATGTTCCATTTTTAGTATTATGCTGAGAAATGCAGTTTTTAACAAAACTGTATATGAGTACTAATATGAAGACACTAACATTGTACAATAAAATTAGCTATAATCTGATAAATTATCACATAAACACTAATATCTTGATTATACAACAACTAAAATGTCTGAAACCCAGGAAATCCTTGTCCTTTTAACAATAAAGATAATTTTTAATAAATCCAATGTCTTATTAATGACACAATTAGTTTTGGTTTTATTACATTATTATCTTCAAAAATTAATAGTCATTATATATTTCACTGCTAAAGACTATCCTTTCTTTAAGGGTTACCATTAAATGATTTCTCTGCTATAACAGTAATCTTATTGACTATCAAAAATATCTGAAGGGAAAAAAATAATTTCTGGGAAAGAACTCACCATTATTTGAAATGTTTTCTACTTGAACTTCTGACATATTTCAGAAAAAAATTATTTTGCATAACTTTCTATGAAAACTTTAATGGAATCATTTGAACAACATACCATGCTTTACTAAGTAATGTCTGTGATGTCTGCTTTTTTTTTTTTGCTTATTTAGATTTAAGGACCTATTTACTTTTTCCTAAGCCTGCCATTCATATAAGTAAAACATAATATGAAGCAAGCAAAAAGAGCATTAGTTTGACAATTTGCATTTGTGTAAACCAATAAATTGGGAATTATCCATCAGTGAATGTGAATGGACTTTACTAACTCTACAACTGTAAATGGATCTCTGACAGCAATGGCACAAAGGTTCAACAGCTCATCATGCCAGGTTTATCTACATGAGGAATGCTTCAGTTTTATTTTATAAACTTCTGAGCTTTTCTTCATCTCAGTTGTAATTATGTTACACATTTGGTTTCTCTGTTATTCACAACCTGTAAGAATAAATTACCAAAAAAGTCACATATAAATGAGGTAGTTTAATAAATTAAACTTCTAAGTAATACAATTTATTTGTAGAAATATGTATGTATAAGCGTGTTCATAATTTACAAAACTTGATCATCAGCAATCAGAATTAAGTCAGCTTTGGGGTCCATTAATATGAAATAATCTTGATTCCGAACACATTTATTGTACACAAATTAAAACATAACTCATCATTAGAGTTGTTATAATAGCATCTCTTGCTTGATTGGTATGTATACTTATCTTAACTTTTTATGTCCAGAACTGAATTACATGTGGTATTTGGATAAGTTTATCCAAATTTATAAAACTTTAAATTTTCAGAAGTTTGATACAAAAAACGAATAAAAATCAAACTACAATGAAACATGAGATTTCTTAAGCATACAGTGTGACTCAGAGGTCCATTGAAAAGCAAATAAATTAGAAATAAGAAGTATAGGAAAATAATTGTTAATGGTATAGAATGAGGTGCTCTTGGCCTATCCTGTGACTACAGAGGTCATTCAGGACTCTTTCAAGCTTATGTCCTTTGGAAATTTTATGAATATACATCACACACACAAATTGTTAATGGCAAAGGTGTACATAATAGCACATGGAACATTTTAAACCAAAATATTACAAAAATACAGTTATAGCCATAAATGCATATGAAGTGGTGCCACAGAAGATAGAAATCCAACAAAACAACATGTTGTTATACAAATTTAGGTTGGATGTGTATGACCATAATTTTGCATATGCAGGTCATTGTATCTTTGAAGAGTCCAAAAGGTTAAGTAGTAGTAAAAGCCCCAACATAAGGCAGCATATAAGCATTGTACTATAACTGCTTTCAAATCATCTAAATAATGGCACAATAATCAGTTGAAGAACAGTTTAACATTGTCTTACTGTATAGAAAATGTCTGGACTGCTGTTATATTGTATGTCAGATGATGTTCATAAACATTATCTTTCACATTAGATGACAGGAAATGTGTCTGTATAATACAGGCAGAACAAGGACAGGATTAAAATATAAACAGTGAAGCTACTTTATTGGTATTTGACACATCTGGGTAGCAATTTGAACATGGCTATTGATCTTATGTCAATAATCAGAAATTTTTGAGAATAGTGTCTGAAAAAAGTAATGGGTTGAGAGAAAGTTTTGTTAGATTTCCCATTTTAAAGGGAAACTTCAGATTCTTGATGAAAAAGTCTTCCTTTATTCTTAACTTTTGAGTATGTGTGTTTTGTTATAGCAAAGCCACATCAGGCTATCTGGAGTGTCCACTAAGGGGAATCAACCCCCTGATTTTAGCATTGTCCACAGTGGGACCTTAACTTTTGAGTATGTGTGTTTTGTTATAGCAAAGCCACATCAGGCTATCTGCAGTGTCCACTAAGGGGAATCAACCCCCTGATTTTAGCATTGTCCACAGTGGGACCTTAATTTTTGAAGGATGAAGCATTAGTTTAATAGTTATTGAGCATTACAAAAACATATGTGCTGGATTTGTTGAAGACAGTTTTGATAATATCCTGCCACTATATTGAACAGTGGTTAGTAGTCTTGATTTCCACTTCTTTATATTAAAATTCCCTTTTATTCACAAAAAAAGAAAAAGAAAAAAAAGAAGAGGGGATTTAAAAAGTAAATGATTAAATAATATGTATATATAACAAAATATACAAAAAAAGCAGTATGTCACTGTTATCTGGCTGTTTCCTTGTGGTTGATGGTTTAAAATTAGGGACAGTGTCACCTTACCTGGACCTCACACTGACAAAAGTTCTATGACAGGATTCCATAATTGGGGGGAAAAGTGCCTATGATTTGTACAGTACTACAAGTTGTTACTGAGTAACCATAAACATAGCTAGCTACTTCATGTGTATTAAATATAAAATGTAATAATGCCTTAGTAATAGGGTTTCCAACCTTCCATAAATTTATACACAATCAGAAGAAACAGTCACATTTTAACTAGTTTGTAAACCCATAAAGAATAACAAATGTTTATGATTTCAGTAAAAAAATTCCACTTGTTTGTCTGTATACAAGTAAAAAAATCCAACAAAACTGTAAGGTTGGCAATCGTGCATAGTAATCTCATAGCTGTGACAAATGTTGCCATACCAGCAATACTTCATGTCCCCAACACCATATATTTTTATACTTTATAAGATGTTTTGCATAAAGTTAAGCTTTCTAACTGTAGCAAAAGAAAAACATTACATGTAGCACAACTACTAAAAACAAACTACATTCGACCCCCACATTACGGAAGGGATGTGTTCTTAAAAAAAGTTTCCATAGCGTAAAATTCCATAACTCAAACTTATTTTCCCATTCATCCCCATGTTATAAGTGTAGATGCATTCTTACAAAACCTTTTTTGATTCACAAAAGTATTAAAGACAGACATATGGAAGTATGAAAACATTTTTAAACACATATTAAATGTAACTGAGATAATTTAATAGTTTTACTCAGCAAAAATAATAGTAGGTACACAAAAATAATTAACTTTTACTCGGGGAGGGAGATGGTCATGATCATCATCTTGATGTGGTGTAGGCTCAGTTCTTTTGACGAAGAATGCATCGAGAATTATTTGCTGTTTCTGCTGCATCTTCTCCTTGTAGCAGTGCATGACATCATGCAGTCCTCTTGTAGCTTTTAGACTGCGTTCACGGCTGGGATTACTAGCACTAAGGATTTGCACCACTTCCACGAGGGGACAAAGGATTGGGATAAGTGGTTGGTAGTCAACTGAAGTTGCATTGGTGGTGTTTCAATAATGTCCTCCTCTTCTGCAGCACACCCTTGTTCCAACAGTTATCAGATCCTCATTCAACATATCTTCTCCACGAAACTTTAATAACTCAACCACATAATTTTTGACGATATCTTCAAAACCAGCCTGTCTTGCAAGTGCCACAATATCTTGGTGAACTTTCCCAGCACTTTCTGCTTGGGGGAACCACGTAAAGTCTTTGGTACAGTATGGCCATATGTTGACTCCTTCACTTTATCCCATGACTTGGTGATGTTGTTTATTGCATCCATAATGTTATATTTCTTCCAGAAATCACAAACTGTAGGCTTATTCTCTCCATCAGTTGTTTCAGAATTCTATGTAGTAATATGTCTTGAAATTGGAGATAACACCTTGATCTGTTGGCTGAAGCAATGCAGTTGTGTTGTAAGGGATGTACTCAACTCTTACATTATCAGAAAGACCATTCAAGTTCACCAGGTAGCTTGTTGCATTGTCTAAGATGAGCAATATTTTGTTGGTAATATTACATTTCTCACAGTAATTTCCAACAGCAGGACAGAAGAAATTGATGAACCAGTCTTGAAAAATACTTATATTCATCCAAGCCTTCTTATTTGAGTGCCAAATCAATGGTAAATTAGGCTTGGCATATCCATTTAGAGCCCTTGGAGTTTTGAAACTGTACACTAGTATAAGCTTTAATTAAAAATCTCCAGCAGCATTGCCACCCAAAAGTAGAGTTAGATGATCTTTCAAAGCCCTGAACCTTGATACAGACTTATTTTCCCTAGAAATAAATGTATGTTCTATCTGGCATGCATTTCCAGAACAGCCCAGTATCACCCACATTGAAGACTTTTTCTGGACTGTAACCCCTTCATCAATAATTTTCTTGAGTTCACTAGGGTATCTTCGTGCAGGTATCAGCACTGGCAGCTTCACCACTTAGTTTTATGTTATGCAAGTTAAAGTGCTTCCTGAACCTATCAAACCATCCTGTACTTACCAGAAATAGTTTTTCTGCAGAACTACACTACCATTTTGTTCAGTCACCAAATCATCATACAAGCTTTTTACCTTAGCTTGTATAACCATTGTGTTTAATGGCACATTACATTTGATCTGGTCCTCAATCCAGACACTCAGGAGTCTTTCCATATTAAGCATCACTTCATCTCTATAAAAATACAATGTATGAGCACTTAGAGGTGTAACTACTTAGCACTTGCCTTGATTTTTTCTTTATTATCATGTATTGCTCTCACTGTAGAGGTAGCAAGCCCTAAAGTTTTAGCAATAGAGCTAAGTTTCTCTTTGTCATCAAACATCCTCAAAACATCAAGTTTCACATTCAAAGTAATTCATTTCCATGCTCTCTTGGGTGTACTACTTGCACTTAATGGCCTATTTCCAGACATTATGAATAAGGGTGCAGTCTTGAAGAGTGATAACTCTAGTTTTGAATTTCACACTTTATATTTTGGTTTTGTTTTCTACATTTTTTCATCATTGTTATAGAGTGCTGAATTTATCATCCACAAACACTGGATGTAATTGATAGTATTACACTTGTATACGTTTTAGATATAAATAAGATATTTTAAGATAAAAATGTTGCTTTTTCTGTACATTACATGGTTAAACTTTTTATGATATTCATGTATTGGTATTTTAATATTTCTTAGTTGATTCGTTATCCTTTTTAAAACTAGCATACCATTTCTTCTTATTAAAACTTTTTGAAGTAAAGTTTGAACTTTTAAAGTATCACAGGTAGTTTTTGTTTAATACATATAATTCTGAATACCTTGTTTACTCTCATGATACGACTCTTTTAAATGTTGGACTAGCCTGCCGGGCAACTAGGCAAAAGCTTGGTGTGCCCCCTAGAACTCATGCAGTGGTTTCCCCACAAATTTTATAGTTACCACTTAAACCAATGTTCACAAATTAAAACCAGTGTAATTTATTTATCTTGAATGGCCAATTTAATGTAGAACACTATAATAAACAGTGAATACATTTAGACCTACAATTTACAGGCAATACTTATACCCCTTCTTGTAAGCCTTGCCCAGGTAAATATAAATCACACATTCATAGCCTCTTGAAGGAAGTTCTTTAAACAGCTAATCATGTCACATTCTGTACACCACTAGTGTATTTTTAGAATTTTGTTTATGGAATAGAAAAGGATTCTCTGTAACATTGTAAGTATAGGTCTAGATACTTGTTTAGATCTGTCCATGAATGATTGAACATGACTGCAAGCTGCATAGGCATACATACAAGTTACAGCATCGTACTTCTCTCTTGACTATCACCTCATAGTTTTAAGTTTTGTATACAAATCTGAGAATAATCATGAAATGACTGCACACATTATACAAGTCCTGGGCCTGTTGTTTAAAGTTGACAACAGTCTGTAGACTTCATACATTTAAATAATAAATAATGTCAGAAAGAGGAGATATGTCAATGGATACCAAAAGTGCAAATATTCTAAAATGAAAAAGTTGCAAGAGTCTGCAAAGGTCACTAGAAATACTGAATCAGTATTTGCCAATCAAAGTTTCCAGTTTAATAATAACGAACAATCCTTAGGAAGTGGATCTGCGAGTAAAAGACAATACAAAAGTTTAATTTCGCTTATATATAAATATTAATCTGATTACATTAATACTGCCATACCCATAATAATATTAAAATTGTTAGCTACGATTGCTACAAGAATCAGTATTGTTGTATAATAGCACAATTTATGCACTGTTATAAACTAAACTATTATATTAAAATTAATGGGCTTGTTCTGCCTGGCAATTTTGCTGGAGAATTTCCCTGGTAAATCTCACCAGCAATAACAGGACTGAATAGCACATCTCGTTTTGTATTTCAGCTGCAAAATTATTAGATTATCAATAGTTTGCATATAGATAATTTTTCACACAAATTGGCCAGTAGAATGCTTAACAGATTCTCATAAAATACACAATGTATAATATAGGGTTTGCAGTTGATCAGTCATAACATTTGAAATTTTGAAACCATCTCATGAGGAATTAAATAAGTGCAAAACAGTCTCATCTCCATATAATTTATTTTTTAAATATCAATATTTAATATATGTTCATGTATTAGGTACAATAATATATATATATTCTTAATTAAAATATCATCATGATAAATGTTATTTAGACATTTATAAAATAAATTAATTTCTGTGTTGCACACACATTTGATCTATAGTTTTAAAACATTTCAGCTCCTCAAGACAAATGGCATGAGGAGCTGATAACCAGTATATCTGGTCAATAAAGACACTGTCATGGTGTACTGTACGTACATGGCAAATTTTGCCTAACGTTGCCATAGTTTGCTAAATACAATAAGCTGGATTACTGTCATAATAATAACATCATTATATGATAATGCCACAAATTTGTTTTTTGTAAGACACAACGACATTATCACATTTATTCATTTATTTGATAGACAGAACTATAAAATCACTTCTCACATTAAACGTTTCAAAGTAATCAATAGGTTACACAAACAACTGCACATGAAGGAACTCTTGAAACATGACCTGTTCATTCATGCAAAAATGATGATGATGTTACAGCAACAGCTGCACACACATGGAAACCCCATACAGCAGCGAGAAATAAGACACAGAGACAGGTGTAGGTAACTCTCATGAAAGTGATATCTATAAACCATCAAGTCACAATATGCACAGCAAATGTTTTTCCCAACACTCAGTTCAAACAGATGAAAATACTCCATTTAACCCAAAAGTGTATTACTGAAAAAAGTTGATGTTAAAAAATTAAGAGACAATGACTCTTTTTTTCAAATCAGCAACAGAAGCCTTTCTACACTATTTACCTATACTATTCAAGCAGTAATACCAGGTTTTTATTTATGCTTGGATGCAGTGACTGGTGCCATGTTCATCAACATGTTGGGGAGCATGAAGAATCTAAAACCGTGAAGTACATGTGATGAATATGAAAGGTGGAAACATTTTGTACTATGTACATGACATGCATTCTAATAAACAAAAGGTTGAAATTACTGAGAATCACAAAATTGTTGATAGAATTTTTGCTGTTATAAAAGTTATTGAAAAGCTTAATATTCAGTCTAGAGGACACTGAGGTGAAGCTACACGAGCTGGGAAAAGATGAAATATTGATGGCGTTTTCTTGGAAATCATAAAACTTGCAATCAGTACGGCATGTCACTCTCAAAGCATTTAAAGAATGTAACTACTAACTCCAGAAAATGCAAAAAGTCTAGAAATACAGGAAGTGCTTTAGTTACTTTCATCAGTAAAACAACAGTTGACAAGCTGCTTGTTATAATGAAGAATATGATCAAGCATGCTTTGGCAAATGAAGTTAGAAATACTGGTATGTTCTCACTACAGAGTGATTCCACAAAAGTATCACTACAACTAACTAGTGCACTGTGGTAATTCGGTATGTGCTTGGAAGGAAAGTAGTTGAAAAGGTGCTAGCTCTCGTTCCCTCCCACAGCCACAGTGGTAGTGGACAAGGATTGTCTGATCTAGTGAAATCTGTATTTGGAGATTACAAAATTAATATCAACAAGTGTAGCAAACAGCACATATGGAGCAGCAGCTTGCCACGGGCAGTACAGTGGCTTTCAGGCAAAGTTCTCTCCTGCTGTAGATACAAATGTCCACATGTGGTTCTATGTACTCAATTTAGCTTTGATAGACTTGACAAAGGTAGGTGTTGTAGCAAAATCATTACTCAATCTGTTGCAAAAAGTTGCAGATTTCTTCAAAGTTCCTACAAGGGAATGGATGACTGAAAAAATGAAATTGAAATAAAGTTAGGGGCAGACAAATTGAAGATAGTGAAACATGTTGGTCAGGAAAATCAAATGGATTATCAACTATGTTTGGGATATTTACAGACCACTCCAAATCTGATCAAGTGTCTGGTTATAATGCAGCATTCAAAGTCACATGATACTGCCATGAAAACAGTGGCTAGAAGGCTTTCTGAGGTATGATACAATTTTGACCACTCACACATTCATGTACATTTTTCATCATATCACACCTGTATTTGAATACCTTCAAACAAGTGGACAAAAGTGTACAGTTCAACTGAGAGCACTGAGGGAAGACATGTATTGTAGCTGAAGCAGACGAATTTGTTAGACAAACAAATGTAATTTTGTGGAACATTGACTGCCAGGTCTGTTAAATGTTGAGGAATGTGATGAAGTCAAGATGTCAGCTCAATTGGCTGTCCGAAGGAAGAGAAAGCAAAATTTAACATGCTATTTGATCAAGCAATAGGAAGTCTGACGAAATGATTTGCTGAACATGGTCAGATGTATGCTGACATGCAGTGTTCTGATCCAAAGAAAAAGGGCTTGACTGCCAGATCACTGAATAAGATAGGTCAGCTCATGCCATACCTATATCTTGCAAAACTAAGATCTGAACTGGAAAATTTTGCAAGAGTATGTCTGAAGCTAAATTAAAATTTAGAAGACCAGTATACTGCCTTGGAAGATGTGTTGGCTAAAGAAGGTGATACTTCTGAAACTGACCAGACTAGAACACGAGTACATTACTTTGGCCAAAACTTTCCAGTAAATGGTGTTTAATGTGTGCTTTTCAGTTGCTTGAAACTACATGCTACATTTAAAAGCATATGACAACTTACATAAAGTGTATCACTTTCTTCTGATTCTTTCCATCACTCAAGTTTACTAGGAAAGATGCTTCTTGAAGCTAAAGATAATAAAAACAAAACTGAGAAGACTGTTAACATCTGAGCATCTTGAAGCCTTCATGCTAGTAAGTATTGAAACCAGCAATCAAGTTGAGATACCAAACAGTAAAATCATCTGAAAAATTCAAATGGCAGCTTTCAGATTTCATAAACTGTTAATGCACATAAATAATGGGCACTTATATGTATTATTTTATGTAAGTGTCATGCACATTTAGAATGGGAACATACTGATATATAAAGTTTACATATATTTTCATTTTTATGCACAGCAGATCTCTGTGAGGAACTATACTTTTACACAAGTTTCATATACCACTGACCATGCTAATATAAGTGTTTACTATTTTAAATTAAGAGTTAAGGGCTGTCTTTGATATAAATGCAAAATTCTTCTGGCAAGAGTTATATATATACCGTATTTTTCGGAATACAAGATACACCCTTATTTTGAAGACAAAGTTTTGGGGAAAAAAAAGCTACAGTCGCATTTGAAAGATTTTTTATTGA
>NW_013665845.1:747618-761663 GCF_000517525.1 Limulus polyphemus | reverse complement strand
CCTCTCTGATGGACCAGGATGACCCGGACGCTGCTCAGTTGTTTCCTTGCTGTGTTTCCTGAACTGCACGATGATTCTGTTGACTGTCGAAAGTGGGATTCCCAAATTCTGCGAAATTTGCCGCTGACTTATTCCAGCATCTGCTTGACCAACTATCCTTCCTCTAACAAAATCTGACAATTCGAGAGAACCTTGAGTTCTAGGCATGTTGTACCACAAGATAATTAGTGTGCGGACCATTTTCATTTATATAGAGCTCTGTGAACACAAATTAGTTAGCATAACTCAGTTAAATGACGAAAAATTAGGTGTCTATTTACTTGTGACCACTCAGTGTAGACTTAAGTTTAATTTAGAACTAGGAATGCCATATCACCTTTTCCAACAGCCATCAGTTCCTCTGATAGAAGAAAATGTGGGTATCAATTATTTCTTGAGGGCTAATATACCCAAATCATAAACAAAGTGGAACTCAATTACTGACCAAAGCTGCACGAGTTAAGTGGACTGTTCTCTGTATGGCAAAATAATTCTTTAAGCCCCACATAATTAACGCAATCCTATTTGATCAGCCAGTGTGAAACTTAACCAATAGGACAGCTATGCATATCCACACAGATCGCACATGATCTCAGAGATGAAAACTTGAATACTAAGTCATCAAACTAAGATCTTGTAATTATGTGAAACTATAATACTCCTCATATATGAGTTTGTGTGATTGATCAAAGTCTATCTCTGCCAATTTTTATGCAGTTTTTCAGTACTGTCCAGTAAGTTCTTGATATCTTGAAGTATGTATGATATATACGATGAAGTATAGTCAATTTAATGGAGTCTATAGAAAAATATTTTCTGTTTTGGTGACTGTGAAAACACCTTACTCCAACAGGAATAACAGTATGCTCATTTACGAAGATCAAGGATCTGGCTTCAACTAGAAAAACAGTTACCGTATTTTTCGGAATATAAGACGCACCGGTGTATAATCCGCATCCTTATTTTGAAGACAAAGTTTTTTTTGGGGGGGAGGGAAGCTACAGTCGCATTTGAAAAATTTTTATTGAACAAAAATTCAATTTGATACTTTAAAAATTAGTAAATATTTTTCTAAACACAAAAGAGCTCAAAACATCAAAATAAGAAAATACCTTAAATCAAAACAAAAAGGTTTAATGTTATTTAGTTTGGTTCAAAACCTACAAAATCTTCATTGCTTTCACTGTAATTTATTTTTTTATTATTTAGGGAGCATTATAAATATTTATGTTTTTAAAAGAAAAATAAAACTCCTATTGTTATAAGTAACACATTCAATTGAACTAAACTATGCATGCCTATTTAAATATATTTACACATGGCTTGTGTATATTGTTGTCTTGTGTATATCGTATATATACATATATATTATTCACACTTTTTTACCCCAAAATTTGATGTCAAAATCTGCTTGCGTCCTATACACCGAAGGTATGTCTTATACACCGAAAAATACGGTATATTTATATATATATATATATAAATGACAAAATATTAAGATCACTTTAACAATACAATATAACTTCCAAATTAAATTACAACCAGAGTTATGATGGCTTTGTGTTCAGTGAAGGTATCATGTTAATGAAAGCTTGTAAACTATGAACACCGTGAAAGTATCTAACTATTTATTCAACTATTTCCTGATGCGTTGTATCACAAATTAACTAACAATGTTAATTCTTAAAATATCAAAATGAATTAAATCTTAAATACGAAATGGGACCATAACCTAATAACTTTCTTAGATTATTGCATCAAACAGAAAAATCAAGAGAACTACAGACCAGAATAAAGTAAGAAATGATGAATATATCTCCCCCTCATAAAATTTTATCTACACCATAAAGGATTCTGAGGAAACAGATACAATAGCTTCCCTAGTTTCAAAAAACAAAGGAAACATACATAGCTTAGTAACCTAATGGTAAAGGTGTCATCTTGGGATCAAATACAGGATGCCCACACTACCTTGGCATGTCCAACAATACAAGTGCAATGGCAAGGACTCCACACATTTAGTGTGGAGAAAGATAAGCCTACACTATTACTCCTTTAATGTGCACCATTACCTTGGAACACAATCAAATACAGAAAATATATTTTTTAAAACACTGCAAATCTTGCATGCAAACATGGTGCTATTGTAAAACCTAAAATATAGGGAATTTATGCAACTTTGTTGTTTTTTTAGATACCATCTTAGGCCCACTTTATTTTATAGTTTTATTGAACAAAAAGTCCTAGCTTGAACAGTACTGTAGATTTAATAAATTACTTTATGGAAAATGTATTTACTTTTCAGAGACACTCGAGCTCTAAACTGCTATTAGTATCCTAATGAGTTTTTGGTGTCATTATCAAACAAGTTGTCGTTGTTTGAAGTTAAGCACAAAGCTATACAATGGGCTATCTGTGCTCTGCCTACCATGGGTATCAAGGCCTGGTTTCTAGTGTTGTAGGTCCACAGACATACCGCTGTGCCACTGGGGAACTATTTAACAAGATTTCTAGGTACTGTCTATCAACTTATGTTACTAGAGCAAGTGAAAAAAGAAACCTAAATTATAATAATCACCAAATAACCTGATAAACCTCAACTTCTATTCTTATTGCTTTTTTCCAATAAGGCTTTTATAAAAAGTTTAAAAATTATATATACGACTTTTTTAAGGTTTTAAGCTTTATGATTAAAAAAGAAATACTTTTTTACTTTGATTTTTTACCAAATTAAGTATTAAATGCTTTTTAGGCATAAATGAAATAAAACAACTCAAGCTTCCACAAAGTCTGGTTAACATCAGTTCATAAATTCCACTGTCAAAACAAATGATAATTTTATACCAAAGTAGAAAGAAATAGATTCTATTTTAAAATCTGTTGTTCCATGTTTGTCTATTGTTTATTCATACAGTTTAAGAACATTGGTAGGAGTGTTTAAAAAAAAATTGTCTCATTCTACAGCAATGTGGATTAAAGACAACACAACAGTTTCCAACTGAAATCTTTCATGATATCACATGAAGACATTTGCAACAGAAGGCACATTCAGCAAATCATTTGATAAAATGTAACACCTCTCAAAACCAAACCAGAGTTCTTAATTTAAATTCTGTAACAACTGGTTACATTTTCATTGAATGTGTCCTGATAGAAGTAATAACAACAAAACCAGTATAAACACAGTTTATCAGAAAACCTTTCAAAACTGCAATAAAGCAAGTTTAAGACTTCAAAAAAGGTGGAGTAAAAGAAAAAGAGACCTTACAGAAAAGCTGCAATGAACATCCAATAACATGAATGGTGCAGCACTTTTGAAGTCATCATTTACTTATAAATACAGAAAGTTTAGATATTGACAATGAAAGAAGAATAAGGCTACAATAGTAGTTAAAACTAAGAGAATCATCAGTGAAACCACTTATAGAGAAGGCAGGCTAGTCATTTGTATGTAAGTGTTCTGAATGGATTATTTAATGTATGCGCCTAAACACACATATCTGAATAAGCTCATTAAAACAAGTACAGATAAGCCTGACAAACTTCAATTTTGTTGGGGGGAGGGGAGTAAAATTAAAAATTTTTCTAGTAAAAGTTTCAAACTAAAAACAATTGGTGAGAATGTTCACCTGGTCAGTGTCAGTATGGAATAACTGATTATTAACATTTCTCTTTACTTTTGAGACCAATGTAACGTATGGATTACTAAGACATGTTTTTAACATTATATCATTTAATGTATTCTGAGAACAATGTAATTAATGGATTACTTAGATATGTTTTTGAACATTATTACATTTAGTATATTCTGAAACCAATGTAGTATATGGATAATCTAAACGTGTTTTTGAACATCATATCAGTTAATATATGGATAACCTAAATATGTGCTTTTGAGCATTATTACATTTTGCTGCAACAAAACATTTAGTTTTTGCTCTTAGATTCCCAAATGGTTAGAAAACCGCTATGCAATATTAAGGCTGAGACCTTAAGAAATATTACTTGGTCAGACAAGTTAGTCATCCAAAGTTGAACAGCTGGCTAGGAAAATAATCACTAATTCCAACACTTGCAGCCAGCTAGGCCCCTCATCCAAAGGTGAACAGCTGGCTGGGAAAAGAACCACAAATTCCAACACTTGCAGCCAGCTAGGCCCTTAGTAAACTGCATATAGTAGGCAGAAAACAAATTTATCTGTCTACATACGAATCATTTGAAAAGGAAGGGTTAACCCTTACAAAAAACGATTAACCATATAACCAAGACCAACTGGGTAAAACATGTGGCAACATACAACATAGTGAATAAACCAGAAAATATATGCACATCAAACAATAAAATATCACCTCAAATTTCAGACTGATTTCAGCTGCTTCACAGGAATTAAAATCTCATGTCTAGGTCAATGTTTATGCATAAAATGATGTAGACTTCTCAGGGTAGAATAACAAAAGTAACTTATATTTACTGGCTTATCAACAAATTCAAACATTTCTATTGTTTCAAGCTGCTAAATCTAATTCAAAACTCTCATTTTTTCTTTAAAAATCAACCTCAATCTATGATTTTTATAGGTTCTTATACTTTCTTAGCTGTTCAGTGAAATCATATGTGCATGTTAAAAGACCACGAGAAAACCTATTTGTCTTCAACTCTGACTGGTTAGCCTCATGAAGTTCCGTTTCAGATTCAAACCTGTACAGATATAATATCAACATGACTAGAAGAAAAAAATGGATTTCATGAGGTTTCTTATGCTTAAATTGTTTGTTCAGACATTTGCTTAGCATCAACAGTTACATTAACAGCACAACTTTAGATAATTTGTTTTCGATGAAACAACTTTTAATACAAGAACAATGTTCCAGGACCCATGCTGCCCCTGTTGTCAACTGTGCCAAATCTGATAGCCATGTTCACACATTCTGTCTGATGCCACAATGAAGGATGCTGAAGTCAACCTTTGAAACACCATTTTGACAAACTTTCCACTGTGCATGAACATTGTCTTCCAATACCACATTTAAACAAAGGAAATGCACAGAAATCCAGGGATGCACAGTTCAGTGACTTCTCAAGTACATCAGCAAAAGATAAATAAAGCACAAACACCCGTTTCACTCTACATAACACCTAGAAATACTGTTTTGTGGACTTTGATCTTCTTGGCATCCAGGCAATATAATGTAAGAATTACATCTAATTGTGGCACTGCATTCTTCTCATAGTAACTAGAATTCACCTTTGCTTTACTGTGTACTTTGTGTAGTTTAAATTTTCCATTAAAGGAGAAACCTCCAGCAACTATACAGCTTGACTTAAATGTTTCCATAGCTTTTCTGTGTAATAAAAGAAAGTTCTTATGATCATCTTTTTTTGTTCTTTGCTGTAGTTGTTCAAAGTATTTTTCATACAGTTTTTATTTTGGCAGTTTGTTTTCTTTCTCACCACTGTATTATTTGTTGTGGATTATGTTTCTCTACAAAGGCAAGATCTCTGTGAGTTATCTTTTTATTGTGTTACAATTCAAATCTTAATTAAACAACTTTATTATTAATGTATGTAAATAAGCTTAGAAGCAAAACAGTTTTTAATTAAAATTTTTATATTATACATATTTTAATTTATTTTTTCAAAAGGAAATATTTATATAAATTCTCAACCTTCACTTCTCTGTGTCATGATCTGGATTGCCTATTTTAGATTTTCTTTCTAACATGATATGAATTTTTGAGTGTCCAACTAATTGGAAACACATACTATAGGTATTGACAAGCAAAAATATAAACTTAGTATTTCTAATCTCTTTGTTGTACTGAGATATAAAAACTATCAAACCCACATGACATTCTGTCTTTCAAAAAATGTCAATAATTCTCTCTGATGTTGCTATGAGATAATTTATAACTAATAGAAGTAGCAGATTTTTCTTTACAAGATTTCTTATATGGCCATTTCATTTTGTCACCTGTAAGTACACATTTAGCCTCTGTTTTGTAGTTTACATTTTTCAGAGTTTGCACACAATCATGATGATAAAATTCAAGGACTCCCAACATACTCATGAAATTTTTTGAGAAATTGTCTTTAAGCATTCACATGGTCTAAATGATTGCATTATAGATGGTTTTTTGCAGAGATAAATATTAAGAATACGTCATTGTTAATACTACCCTGTAAAACTTCAAATCCCAAAAACTTAATGCAGACAGAACTTCATTTCTGAACAAAAATCAGAACTTTACTTTAATATCATGGTGCATATGACTCTCTTAAAAAATAAAAATTTACAAAAACTTTCTTAGAAAATAAAATCTGCATCGCTACAAAAAATCTGGAAATAATTTGATTTTACTGTTTAAGTAGAAGTAATTTTTTGTTAAATTTTTTCTCTATTTCTTCCAGTTCTCTTTCATTGTCAGTTCTTCCTATAGAGTTTGACTCAGTTATGAAGGCAAGTTTCCTGTTCACTCAGCTTTCTCTGCCAGGCTGTCAGCAAACTTATTTAGCTATTCTATATCTACTTTAATATGTTTTTCCCTGACCTTTAGTTTCCACTATTTCATCCAAATTATGTTTTTTTCTTCTGTTTTTCATCCTTTTTCCTCAAGATAAAGTTCATAACAGCTTTGGGCACCTGCAGCTGAGACATGTAGTTCCTTAGTGATGGGAACATTAAGTATTTCTCTAACTGATTTTACATACTCGCAGATTATGTTGGGCCACAACCGATCTCTCAGTCAGATTTTGAATTTCTACTTCCTTATTTATATGGAAACCTCTCTCAACACTTACTATCCATGTGAGAAGACAAACAGGAGTTTGACAACATTCTAGAAACTTGGTGTATGCAGTATATCCTTCATGTACTCACAAAGAAACACATCAACCCTATCAGAGCTCTTGTCAAGCTTAGCAAACTTTTTAGAACCAATAACTGGAATCTTATCCAAGTACATGGAAACTGTTGAACTACTACTTCATCAATTTCTTTCAGCATGCTTGCACTTACCAGTACTCCTAGTACCTTTTTTGAATTTGTCTTTACATGCTGATAGGTCACAAGCCATGTTTCTTGGGTTCAAGCACAAGAGGTTTCTAACCAACAAGTAGGACAGAGGACATTTATCCAGGATCTTCTTTACAAGATTAACAAGAAAATCTCTACATTCAAGCTGATACTCAATGATTTGCTTTTCATTACAGTTCACCTTTTTAAAGAGTTCTTTCTGCTAAATGCTTATATCAGTCTATTTGAAGTAGACATAGTTTTATTTTTTTCTCAATACCAATTTGCACAAGTTTTTCAATACAAAAAGATGCAGAAATTAAGTCATTCTTAATTAATCTTCTCATTAATGCTTGGATGACTTCACTCAGATCATCTGAAATGAAGCAGACCATTGGCACATCTGTAAGGTAGGCTGTTAAGAAAGCTCCTAATGGAGGGTTTCAGCTTGAAAAAAAGTGAAGCTTGGCCTTGAAAAGGGGGTTACCGACCTCTTCTCCAATGGTTTTGAATAACTTGTGCCCTGGTTCTGATACTTATTTTTTACTGCACTGATGTAATTTGCTACATCATCTCAAACAGATCTACTCCCAATTCATCAGTGGATAACAAACTTCAGAGGTATTTCTGCAGTAGTCTTTCCTCCTTACTGAAGAATTTTTAAACAAATCATGCAAACTTTTTAATACAGGTGAAATTTTCAAAGTAATAGCAACAGATCGTGCCTCAACAGGTTTTGCACAATATGAAACAAACACAATCCAATGTTTAGAGGGATGTATCATAGTCATTCACCAAAGCTTTACTCATAATGTCATAAATTTCTAATTTATGTTGGGGACATTCATATTGATTTGAACCTTATTC
This sequence comes from Limulus polyphemus, assembly GCF_000517525.1. Taxonomy (NCBI): domain Eukaryota; kingdom Metazoa; phylum Arthropoda; class Merostomata; order Xiphosura; family Limulidae; genus Limulus; species Limulus polyphemus. The sequence continues at coordinate 753,745 of NW_013665845.1, read as the reverse complement.
CTGATGTTCAAATCACCCTGAAAAGATTTTAATAAAGTCATAAAACATCAAAGTATAGGTAAATATCCCCAAAATGCACATGTGTTACAGTATTCCAATAAATTATATTCTACAACATTCCTATAGATCAACTATACAGCCTTGAATCATTATTTTATTTATAGCTTTGTAATAATTATTTTACAGCACTTTTATTCACTAAACTCAAAATTAATGAAAGATAGAATTATATAAAAGTAAATAAAACTTACACATTTAAAAAGGCCAAATTTTAGCAGTGTGCTCTTACCTAAAAATGTCGATACAAAACAGCAGGTAACAACACATCTATTAACCCTTTCGAGACAGATCACGGGTGAAAGGCTATGTCATCTTGTTTTATTGAACTACTATTTCATGAATTTATGTCAATAAGTTTGGTATAAAACTGTAGGTTATAATTCAAATTTTAGTACTATATGTTACTCAATTTTTTAATTTAAAAGCAAATATTAAAATAAAAACATCAATGTTACGTGGTATGTTGAATAGAGCACTGGTTCAAATTAGATGTTTGTGAAGTCAAAATACTAAGTCTATAGTTTCGAATGTATTAGAAACTCAAATTACAGATATTGACAAGCTAGAATATAAAATAAGAGCTTCTTATCTTTTCCATTTGCTGAGATATTGCTCATGGAATAAATCAAACACAGTGGCGCCCTGCTCACCTCTTTCCATTTTTGGAAACGCTTCCTTCTATATATGACATGAATAACCAATCGGAAGCTCAGAATGTCTCCCTAGTGGCTTTCTCAGCCATTTTAACGGACTTAGTGCCATTTTTTTCTTTAGAACCAATATTTCAATGAGGTCGGGTGTGATTTTTAGTTTGCTTCAAATTTCGTTTCTTTTAAACTAAAATACAGCTTAGTTACTAAGCTTTATAAACTATAGTTGAATTCTATGGTATTGATGTAGTAATTTATGATTTTTTAGTGATTCAAATGTATATATAAAACCTAAAAAAAATATTTTGTTTCATATCCTCCAAGTGCAAACTTTTTAAAGGCTTAGCAACCTACGTTAAGCAGCAACCGGGTACAAAGGTCGTAACTAGAAGAGATAATTGTTTGCTTTACCTCTTTATTTACTGTTTCATGTTTTAGGAAAAATATGTTTAAGAACTTATTTCAAAATAGCAATAATCTACATACATATATATAATGTGTAATTGAAATGTGACTGTATTTTACAAAATACTAGTCTACTAAAACACAGCCAAGACAAGTTACTCTGCACAGACCAAAGGTCAGTTTTATGTCATTTGATACGTAACATGAGATGCATGGGAGCCGCATCATTGTAACTTCTGTAATGTTAGTCAGGCATGGCTGAAAGGTCAGTATAATAAAAATAATATAAATGTATAATGGTATGAGATTTAAGCTATTTAGTCTAAACATTTATGTTTTCATGTTATAATATGTGTTCATTCTAGAATGAAAGAGGCATAATTTATATTTATTTCCTAATTTTTTATGATGGTTGCGAGATCGGTCAAATCTACTGAACCCGTACAGAGATTAATTACTGAAAATAACAGATAAAACATTTGATAACTATCTCAACATTATAAAGATTTTGCATGGGAAATTTCAAAATTTTCTGATGCACAAAAATATTTTTAATCTTAAAATTAATATTACTTTGCATGATAGATAGCAAAAAGAAAAAATAGACATGAGAAAAACATTGCTTTATAAACCTTAAGACTTAATAAAAAAATTTGATATTTTGCATACAAAAGCTTTGTAATGTTTACTTGATAATCTGCCAAATTCGTTACATTCACTTACTAATTTAATAGTTATATCATGAAAACACTAACAAGCACAAAATTGTTACAGTTCCAGGGACCGAGCCCATGCTGAAAGAGTTAATCCAATATCACAGGTGAATGTACATTTCTTTCTGTTGATTCTTCTTATACAGTGTTTCATCAAACAAGACAACAAAATGTCTCTTCATAGACTGCAATAAGTGTTCAATCAACCATATTTATTAAGATATGCAGCCTTTCTATTACCACTTTGAAATTTTGCAGCTATTTTGCTGTCCAGGGATGTAGTATGAAATAATTTACTGATATCAATATTAGCAGTATAAGAGCTATGAGTAACAACAGTATGAAAATACCAAATCACTTTAGTCTGCAGTACTTCATTTTTAGAAACAAATTATGTCATGTCTGATGCTGATAGGCCAATATTGGGGCCATAAGCACTAGAACTTCCAGGTTTTGTCCCACTCCGTTTTATATGAAGACTCTCAATGTACAGTTTTTCTCAAAAGCATTCACATTTGTACAATGTTTTTCACTTTGCATATGCGATCTTAGTGCTCTTTCACCCATTTTATACAGATCATTTACTTTGCCACAAGTGACACAACATGCCTTATAGCGACATCCTTTGTATTTTCTGACCAAATTTTTGAATTCATCTTGATCTAGCCACTTCCTATTTAATATGCATTTCCCCATGTTGAAAGATGAGAATAGAATATTCAAATTGACAATTCCTGAAAATAGGCTTACATACAATAACTTTTATCATTGTTTCACTTTACACTTGATGCACTCACACTGGAAAATCACGTTAGCAAAATGGCAGGAAATCATTACTGAGACAAATCAGGTTTTTACAAAAACCATATGAGAGCTGAATAAAGTGCTGCTCTGATGACGATAAAGATAACTAACACTTGGGGACTAATTGGCTTGATAAAACTAAAGGCCATGTTATGACAGAAATTTTATAGAATACTTTGATTTAAGGTTTTTTTCAAGTGGTTGTTTTTCAATTCAATAGCTTTTTGATGCAAAATTTGAATTTAAGGACATTTCAAGGCAACCACAAAATGTAAGGACTTTCAAAGTTATGTACAAACCCTGGTTTGTATTTTTCTATTCCAAACAGTTAACAGAATTTTTTAACTTATTTAGAGCTTAGTTAGAAAGCTGATTAAATTATATTAGCTTTATAAATTCTACTCTAGTGCCTGACACATTTTTTGGTGTTAATTCAAAAGATTGATTATTTTGAAGAAAATCAACATAGTACAGTCTCAAGTACATATTACTGAAATAGGCTTCAAGTTTAATGTATGTCTTAAATGTCTTGTTTTCATGTATATTTTATATTTATTGATGATTTTATTACAGTTAGCATTAAGGTATAGAAAATAAGAGATGAAATATAAAGTTTTAATGAAAAAATGTGATATTCATTTAGGAGATTCTAAAGGTTATATGAAAACTGTAAGATGAAAAAAATATTTTTATTCTTGGCATAAAAGTCACCTTTCACTCAAATACTTCATTAAAAAAAACATGATTTTTTGTGTACAACAGACTTATTGGGTTTACTAAAAGCATGCAATATTCTATGAAGATACACTTAGTACATTCAGAGCTAAGAAGAATAAAAGAAATAAAATAAATAATATTACTAAAGCACTATTTCTTTTTGTATCCCAAATTTAAATATTGATTCATAAATAAGCTATTACAAACCTCTGTATTTTTTTACATCTTATAAAAATATAAATTTAACTTACCATCTTCCCAGCTTCTTTCTTCTTGTACTCTTTCAAAACATTCAAACATGAAAATATACTAGAAAAAAATAAAATATATATATACATATAAATTAATTATAAATATTCTGGCCAAATTTACAATTGTTTATAGCAAGTTTGAAATCAGAGTTACTTCTAGTTTGAGAGGCATGCATATTTCTATACAAAAAAACATAATAAAATTAATTTATTTTGCTTCAGTTCGACAATCTTGTGAGAGATAACCAAGACTGTAGTTAGAAGTAATATTTAGCTGTACCTTAGCTTTTCTAATAGAATAAAAAAAAACATCATGTACCAAGAAAAATATATAAATGCACTTTTTAACTTAACATTTTAAATCAATCCAGATAACACTATGCTGAAGAAACTAAGCATAATTAGCCTAATGAACAAAAAAAAAAAGATTTACTTTCTGCTATAAACAACACCAGCTTAGTGTACCTCCACTAGAAAACACCAAGCTCAGCTTGAAAAGACAATTTAGTGTAGCTTCAAGACTAGACAACAGTAATCTTGTAAAATTGAAGCACTATAGATAACCTAGTGAGTGAAAGCTCACCTTGAAAAACAAGTTTTTTTAGAGTAACTTCAGCAATAGACAATAATAAACTTGCAAAATTGAAGCACTACAGGAAAACCAATCTAGTGATGGCTCACTTTGAAAATAACAATTTAGAGTAAATTCATCAATAGAGATTAGTACTCTTCTACAATTCATTCACCAAAGAGAGCAATTTTAGTGTAACTTTACCCTAGAAAACACCATTTTCATTTAACTAATGTGATGTTACTCTATAACAAGAAAAACTAATCTTTCAACACTGTAAAACATAGCAAATTTATCATTACAGATAGAACCATTCCAGTGAAGTTTGAATGTTACACAGCACATCAGTTTGATGCACATTTGGTACCATACAAAATAAATCTTGTCTGTTGATCTGACTTCTATAAACCAAAATCATGATTTTGTTACTGTTAAGACTTTGGTCTTTTGTCAAATTTTTTGTAAAATGTTAAGTTTAATTTTACTTAACTGTTAGCCTTTTGACTGCAACCTATGTGAGGTAAGCTACACTACACATACAGTAGAGAAATCATGGATAAAACAAAAATAACTCGACTCCTTTTTACAAATTTTTCCACCATCACAAAAAAAACATGAATTTTGGCTATTAACAATAAAAAAGTTCCAAGTTTCTTCAAACAACCAGAAAGAAAATGTCTCAGTGAGAGTTAATAGCACACACTGTATCAATAAATCAAAAGCATGAAATTAAAGTGAAATGAACATCTTTTTCCACATTAACTAGTTAGTTATCAAGCAGTAAGCACCAGAAACTGTCAGATGTCATCAAAATGAGACAACCAAGTTAAGTAGAAAAGAGATGAAAAACAAATAACATGAAACAACAGATACTGAAAGTGACATTGATAAATTAAAAAACGAATGACAAAACTGAATGGCAACTTTGACACACATGTAAGTGATAAGAATATCAGAAACTGAGGTTTATCAATAGTAGGTATATAGATTCTACTATATACTTCTTGCTACATAATCTTGAAAGCAATGCATACCATCAAATGATGAAGAGAACCTATGTGCTAATTCTAACTGGAAAGAGATGAAAGTTTGTATATAAAAATTGCAATAAGTTGCTTCCCACACTAAGAGATATGTAAAATGTAAAGTTCTTTGGGTAACATTTGCTGTCACTGACCTACTTGGGTAGAAAGGACAGGCCTCAGCTGGTCAAGGTATGTTTCATATTACAATCTATATTACACTGTTTGTTTTTGCAAAATGATGAGGAACTCTTGTAATTAATAGAAGAATTTCATTACTGAAGCTAAAATAATAGCAGTACCTAAGTTTATTTATAAATAAAACTTACATAAGGTGTATATATCTTAATCCAACGTGGCTTCTTGTCAGGTCGACAGTACTGAAATCCAAAAGCCATTCCTTCTTCATCTACTTCCCATTCTTTAATGCTGTCCCACCTGAATTCAATTACTTGCGACTGGAATAAAAGAACATAAACAAATAAAGGTATATTACAGATGGTTTGTTTATTTTCAGTTATTCATGCAAAGTCACTCACGGGTTAGCTGTACTTAGCTCTCATTAATTTTGAACAGATAGACTAACGGGAAGGCAGCTCTTGTGTGAACAAATAGTGAGAATTGACTGTCACTCTTTTAAGAAACCCACAGCCATAAATTGTAGAAAAAATTTTTTTTCCTTTTGATAATGAATACAAATCTACAGTCCAGCACTCTTAACTACTAGTCTATGATTGGTCCAATTATGGATGAAATACTCAAATAAATATGATAAAATCATATTATATCAATTGTAGAAAATAATCATCTAGTTTCTTAAGTGATTGGAGAATGACAAGAACTACACAATGATAATATACTGTCCCCTTATAGTAGGTTGTCAAGAAATTAATGTCCCTTTTTTTTAGATGAAAAAACCCAAACAACTCATATA
>NW_013665845.1:723450-746636 GCF_000517525.1 Limulus polyphemus | reverse complement strand
AATCAGGTTGTTAATGCCCTGATTAAAGAAATAACTTGGCTTTGAAGCAAAAAACATGTCAATGTCCTCTTTAACACCTTTTACATGTACATACATTTTCACATCAAGATGGTGTTGTTGTGAACAAAAAAGATGGTGCCATATCTGGAGAATATGGTAGGTGAGGGAGAACTTCCCAACCCAACTCCATAACCGTGTGTTGCGCCACATGTGGACATGCATTGTCATGGAGAAGAACACCACCTTTCCAATTGACGAGTGAAGGGCATTTCTGATGAAGGGCTTGAATTAAATGTTCTAGTTGCTGACTATAGATCTCTGCATTGACAGTTTGCTGTGGATTGAGAAGTTCGAAATGAATTACTCCTTTGATGTCCTGCAGATGGAGTCCAGGTTTTGGGGTCATAAGTGGTTTTGTCTAGAACTAAGCCATTGTTTTTGGCATTTAATATTCGCATAGAGAATCCATTTTTCATCACCAGGGACAATTCTGTTCAAAAATGGTTCATGCGCATTATGCACCAGACGAGATGAAGCAACATTCACACGTTGGAAACAATGATCATCGGAGAGTCCAAACATCTTCTTTATGGAATTTTCCCATATTCCTTAGATGTATTGTTTCACAAGAGGCATGCAGTTTCATGAGTGTGTTGCGTTGGGTTAGACTCAATTCCATGTCAGCCCCTGTCATCACAGTTTTTAAGGCTAAAGTCATCTGAACGATATTTGCTGAACCATCGTTGATGCTTACGAATGTTCAAAACATTTCCATAAACTTCTTTGATATTCTTTTTGACAACAGAGGCATTGTTTCTCCTCTTGTATTGAAACAGCATTACATGCCGAATGTGTGTTTCGTCGTGTGCCATCACTATAAGGAATTAGAGTAACTAAACTTTACACATTATATGGGCTACACTAACATGATGTTTAGGCGGTTCATTTAACTATTATACTTTCATTAACCACCCTTTTTAGGAGGGTGGTTAATGAAAGTATTCCAAAATGCAACATTAATTTCTTGATGACCTAATACTTAGTTACAGCAACAATACATAAGGTACTCTACAAACAATATTACAAAATTTAATACACATTTTCTGTGTTTGATTAAGTGAACAATCAACTTTCATATACAAAAACAAAATCTCAAAAGTAGATTTCTTTACACTCATTTTTTCCAAAGAATAATTAAAAAAAGTGCATCATTCTGTTTAGTGAATAAGATTTAAGTTTAGCCATTTTTATGAAAACACTAAAAATAATAACACATTTTGGGAGAATGAAAAATATTACAATCTCAAGCAAGACAGAATGATTAATAAATACTAGGTATGTTTACATGGTAATTATTTTTAACATGCTCACCTTTTTTGCATGCATGTGAGAATATATATATATATATATTATTTATATACAAAAAACAAACAAATTTTAATACAGTAGTTTTCACATTTGACAACCTACTTCATTTGAGCTAGAAACATCACTTGTGGTGATACTAAAATAGAAATAATAGTTAATCCTCAATGACATCCTGCTATTTTGTTACTTTTCACCAATATGTTGGCATATCATTTGTCTTAATTCTAGTAGCTATAAGATGTTCTTTTCATAAAGTTATAGTTTAACAAAAGAAAAAATGCTTATCAATCACAAACTCAATCTCACTGCAATTAAGGTTTTCATGCTTCCAAAAGAAACTTTTTTCCACTCAATTGCCCTTCGTCATGATATTTGTCTTATGATACTCTCCACCTATATCAATGCACCCTTTATCCTGGTACTGTATATAACACCTCATTCAGATAAATTTTTCGCTTTTTTGAGACTGACACCATCCCAGTCTCTAACACCTGCTCTTAGTGGGGAGGTAAGGTGGGAGAGTGTCAGCAGAGGTAAGTATTATTGGAAATACACTTGCAATTTAGGAAAATGTTACCTTTCAAAACATACTTACCTTCACTGACACTTATAACTAGAATCCCACATTGAGAAGATGGAGGAGCCAGTGAGGGCGCTATCCATACAGAAAGCATCTGCATAGATCATTGGTGTGTCAATAGAAAACTGGTATCCTAGTGGGGGAACCACACTTCATTCAGAACAGGTATGCTCTTCACACTGAACTTAATTCCTGTATCAGAGGTGGAACTGTACATGAGTGATCATCACTATAGGCCAGCCCCAACCGGATAGCTAAGGTTCCACTATTTGGGGTTGGAATTAAGGGGCCTTGGTCCTTATATCCCATGTAAGTGGCTAGGGCAATTGGATCACAACATTACATATAAATAGCCATACAGTGATGTGCTCCAAACTACAGGAATCACAAGAAGAACTACACGACAGATTGAAAAGGGTTCAACCTCCTCTCAATACAACATTGCCAATATGCATGCCATTACCATTGATAAATGTTTCTTTTGGACTAAGCAGAAACTGAGACAGATACATGTCAGCCTCAGAAATTAAACCCCAATGCCATGTGAAAGACAGCATAACCTCTATGCCAGAAGCTTGAGCTTCTGGATAGCCAGGTGTACCATATGAGATCATGACTGCCTCCAAAGCGAGCAGAAGAGTTGGACACACCGAAAAGAACTGCAGAAGCAGAAATCTGGGTGTAGCAGCCAACCTGGTGCTAACAACAGGATATGACAATGTTGGAACAAATCATATTTTTTACCCTGGGTAACATATGAAGTAGAGAGAAGGTTTAGAGTGGTAACCTGTCCTGTCCAGACAGAAAGTAGCTATTGCCAAAGACCAAAGATGATGCACTGGAGACCAAATTGCTAGTAGTTGGGTGATCTAATGAGAGGCCAACCCACCAATTAGAGTTTCAAAATGAGAGACAATCCAACAGAACCTTATGATGCAATATCTATTCTGTCGTGAGAATCTGTCTGGATTGAGACAACAGGCCTGCTGCCACAGGCATCACCTGTGGAACATGGGAAGCTAGAAGGGTGTTAAGATAGGACTAGTCCTGAGAAAGGAGGTCCAAAATTCGAAAATAAGGAGCCCTGAACCACATGCTACCTTGATGGGAAACATAAGATACCACCACAGAATAGTCAGGGTGAAGCCTGAAGATTTACCCTGTAAGAAATCCTGACCATGAGCCCTTGCCTGTTGAAGAGCAAGAAGGACAAAAACATTGTGTAGGGAATACTTGCTGTCCGTGCATAAACTTTTGAATTTCTGACTGTTGGTATATCGACCCCATCCCTGAAACAAGGCATTCTTTAAGTGAATGGAACTCTGGATTTGATGGCAGTAGAAGAACCAAAATAGTAGTAGTGCCCTGACTTAACAATATCAGTCAGAGGTGGTAGGAGATACTCAATTTGCCTCATTGCCAGTATAATAATGTGGGAATTCATGCTGTAATTAGCTTGCCAATCGAAAAAATAATTTTTTTTCTCCAACTATTATTATTATTATTACTACAAAAATCAACTAGATAACATTCAAAGTATCTCTGAATGATTGTAATACTGGGAAACCTGTTAGTGACATTTTATCGAGAAAAAAGTGATAAAATTATCTGAATGAGATGCTTATATACAGTACCAGGATAGAGGGTGCACTGACTTAGGTGGAGAGTATCACGAGAGAAATATTGCCAAGGGCAAATGCTTAGATGGGCAAAGAAGAAACCCTGGCAGTCAAGTAACAACTATAATATCAGTGGAAGTATGTTTTGAAAAATTCATATTGAACTAGAAATGTTTTGCTGACACATACTCAAACTACTCTGATAATATGTTGAAGGATATCAATTGTTTTTCTTTTACTTTTTTGTTTGTTTATTAACTTGATAAGAAACTCTTAGGAGTTTTTGACAGTGTATTCATTTAAATCCACTAGCAATGATGGTCTGTTCATTAAATATTTGGCCAAACGATAGGTTGGGCTATTGTTGCAAGCTGCTGTTCTAAAAGGTAAACCTTCTCTGTGCAGTCTGGAAAAAACATAGTGTATTTGGAAAATAATATTAGAAGGTACAAAGTTTAATTTCTCTCTTTCTGTTAAACTTTTAATTTTCATGATTTCAGCTTTGAGTTGCATCAAAATGTGTTTGGTTGGATAAGATTTCAGTTTGGAATATAAACCATTACATAACAGTTTACTGAAACCATCACTGAACTGTTTTATTGTCTATTATTTCAATTTCACCACCCTTGTCAGCTTTGAAACGTTAACCAAAGTGATCCAAGACAAAAGGAAGTCTACAGTTTTACTTGTTAGTGCAACCAACCACAAAATTAATTTCAATCAACAAAAATCACTGCAGAACCCAATTTCTTCCATCAATGCAATACAAAAGAACCATGGGAATATTTGAAAATAAACCCAATAATGACAAGGAATTTGGACTCAATCCTATTTGGAAGTCATTTTTTTCAAATTAATTTATGCACTTTGGTATCATTTAGTGAAGCTTGACCTTTCTTGGGCCATTTTGATCCTAAATATGCAAGACACTGAAAACAGTTTTATTCCATTCCTTGAGAATGACAAGCTAAGCCTGTTGAAACTTGTCAGGTTTCATGTTTTTTGTTAATTCTTTAATCATTTGTGCATTATTATGCTGATGAGTTTTTCTTGTATCTTTATGAATTAGCTGAAAGTAACTCTCCTTCTTTAGATTGACCATTATTATATTTTTACTTATTTACTTTAATGAACCCATCATACAAGTTTAACATTTATAAACCATACATTAAACAGGTAGTTACTTAAAATTAATCATGGTTAATGTAGACTTTGGCAGAATTGTGTTTCAGAACTAAATGCTTAATAATTCTATTTTACAGCTATCATACATTGAAACACTGGACTGTCTACTATGCATAAAACTTCATGGTATACAACTAATGTAAGTAAATAGCATGTAGCAACAAACCCAAAAACTGACTTGCATATCACAAAATATATACATGAAATATGGAAAGAGTAACACAAAAAACTTCTGGCGATGTTTGCATACTGTGCACATTGTTACCATATGTGGCAATCACAATAAGGACTATTTCAAGTTTCCAGGATCTTCCAAGACATTTTAACAATTTTTCATGACTTTCCACGAAATGCTGCAAACATGTAAATAGCTCCACTAAACTTGTTGCTTGGTACTTAATAATCAACTATTATAAAAACTATACCTGTCTTATTCTTCAGCAATACACTTTTTTTTTACTAATTCTAAACAGGCCATAGTTATTTAAACTCTATAATATTATTAAATTTCACTTTAGTAATCTTACTTAACCATAGCTCTGTCTTTCACCTTTAATCTTCTTGAAATATCCAGTGTCTAAATTATAGATAACTTTTCCTTTGAAATCTTAATTATTAATTAATTGAGTATGTTACTTTCTTTCTTACCTCCAATGTACCATCTTCTTTACATGCTTGAAGCTTTAAGCTGCCCAGCCCAATTGTTGCAACAACATGACCTTCCTTCCTTGCATCACAGGCACAATGTGGGAAAGACAGCTCTCCATAACCATCCAAAGATCGCACCAATTTCAAATACTGTGTAATGAAAACATCTAAATGTACAAACTTTAAAAAAGAGTGCTAAAATCACATCAAATGCTAAACTTAACATTAATATAAATTTGCGAATTTAAATTTTTTTTAAATATTCAAAGCATACTGAAATACATGCTGTAATGATGAAATGTATGTCTGTAGCAAGCATATCAAAGTGGCACTCAATAAATAGTTATACAGATTTTTTTCATCAAATCATATTTTACACACTAAATAATTTGGATAAACTTGAAGTGACACTGAGACATTTGAAAACTAAATGCAAGTCAGATTCACCAAAACAAAGATGAATGGAAGATTTACAATGTGAAACAAATGAAGCCTTCAAATAAAAACGGAACTGAGAAAGTACAAGTATTGAGGCATTTTCAACACGAGTTACAAAATGGCTATGAAACACTTTGGAATTTTTTTTATAATCATTTGTAATTACCCAAGAAAGAAAAAAAAAATTTGCACAAAGGTTAAATTTGGCATAAAATTTTGTTTATTCACAATGAGCAATACTAGACTGATTATTACACATAAATTCTACTAGTTAAAAATTATAGTTTTACTAGTAATATCTTTAACAATTTGAAATAAACGAAAAAAATTTAAATGGCTTGATCTATGTTATTAGATGAGTCAATAAAAAGTCTTCATTCTTGAGGATGATGTTAAGTACCTAATTCTTCCATTAGTGCAACAACATTTGTACAGAAATACAAAGTATCTTGCATTCTGTAGTGAGAAGAGAGACTTTGATGGTGACTTTGGTAAATTGAAACTCTTGTTCCAGGAGCAAATAAATTCCATTGCTGTAAACAAGAGCTTATACGTACCCCATGCTACTTTGATATAGACAAGTCACGAATCAGATCATTTAGCTTTTCTTGTGTGCTCAGTTGAGACAGTTTATGTTGAGGTGCTATAGGAATAGAATTATTAGATGAAGAGGATGAAGATGATTCATTGTTTTCTTAGCAGGATAACTCTTCTGTTTCCCAGTTCGTTGATGGTTGCGGAACTGGAAGACCATCCTCATGAGGTACTAGTTTCATTGAAGATGCAATATCTGGATATTTAATGTATTGTTTTGTTTTTGCTTGAATATGCAGAAACTTTAGACATGCAAAAATAACAGTCAGTTAGATGATCTTTGGATTCATGTCATAACATGTGAACTGCAAATGGCATACTTGCTCTCTTAAGCCACTGTGTCAAGCTAGATGTTCAAACTGTACAACACTTGTGGAGCTCAATGTTTCTCTTGGTCGCCAATTTTACACCCAAAATAATGGTAGTAAGTTACCTTTACCTTGTGTGTGTGTGATGTTTTCCACCATAAAACTGTAATATATAAACTGGGTGGAGTAGGTGAACATGAAAATCAAGCAAAAGTGGTGCAATTCGCTACAATACCAAGAACAAATAACATATCTAATCAATATATTTGGAATTTTTTACCAATACAATACAGTCAATGTTTAAAGTTATCAAAAATGTATGCCTCTTACCCATTAAACTGTCCAAATAAACTTAATTTCACAACATGCATCTATTGTACTGAGTTAATTGCATGGTATTTTACAAAGTGCTGATAAAATATTAAGATATTACAATAACTCCAAATTTACACATGATGGAGAAATTCTAGTGACATTTTTGAAATCAGCACTATCAAATTACCCCGAATCACTTGGGTTTTCTCCAGTAACAAATGTTTTGTTGTCCAGTGTGATTTAGTGATGGTTCATGGTAGAGAAGAGTAAATACAAGGTACAGGGATACTGAACAACTGAAGATATGCATTTAAGAAGTCCGAGAGGTTATACAAATGTAATATCCAAATTGTATGATGGACAAAAGTATTTCTATTCTTCACCTGAACATCACCTTACACACTGACTGGTGTCATCAATTCACAGACATCTCTTAAGTATAAATACTTTTGTAAAAAATCTGATTTTTTGTGTACAAGAACTGTACATTTTACTAAAAGTTCATCATATTTCATGTAGATACATGAAATAAATTTAGAGTTCTAACCAACATTCCTTTTCCAACAAAGGGTTGGTCCACTGGACCAACCTCATACATATTCAGATAACAATAACATACACTATTTGTCAATTCTCAGTAGTAATGCTTTTTAACAATGTGATGTCAAGTCTGAATAATTACATTATTTTAAATTATTGTTTCAGACATGAGGAGTAAAAATTGGAGTAGATAGCTGTGTACATTTTGAGTAGTAACACTGCTATAGTGTTGTATCAAAGACGTACAACAAAAGAAGACAGTTATGTGAATTTTGAGTAGTAACGTTGTTGTTGTTGTATCAGTCTTTAGAAGCATGACAAGAGTAGATAGCTATGTCAATTTTAAGTAGTAATACCTACCACAGACATTTGGGTAAATTCTAAGTAGTTTTATTATCAAATTGTTAATCAGTGGCTGAACAGATAAAACTACTGGTCATAAAAACCAGCTGTCACTGAAGCATGATTTAACATTTTGGGAGAAAATCACATTCTTTATCCCTCCCCAGGAGTTTAAAGCTTTTCATAGCCTAAAAGAGGATACAATATTATCAGCAAACAGAAAATATAATCATCATGAACAGAAGCAAGTATAAAAAGAGAGCTGGCCAATTCATTTAATATACTCTTCAAGTCAGTTTTAATAAAATAAACAGAAAAAGAGCTATACAATTTGCTTTTGGAGCTTATAAAAGCAAAAGAGACTACTTAGCATGAATTTCAACACACAACAGAATCACTTTACAGACTACATAAAATTCTTAAACTCAACTGCTACTACAGCCAATTCTTTGTTGTATTGGCTTACCCTACATATAACACTGCATAGTTCTAATCAAAAACCTAGAAATTTTTGACCTAAGACTTCAACAAAAATTATTATTAAAAACATTGAGGTTAATAAAGAACATATTTTTGTGAGAGCTTATTTTATAGTTCTTCAACACAGTCACTTTATCATCTTATACAAACTTCTAAAGGGTTGGTTTACATTCAAGTTTTTTTTATTGGAACTCCAAATTCTTCAAAACAATGGGTGATTTCAGCACTTTCTGTTGTTCTTGCAGAACTCTGACATATTGATTCAGCAACTTGTGCATCAGCATTATATCTCGCTTGACACTGGATCATGCATATTCATAATGTTTTTGTTTTATGGTAATAATAGCAGAGGCCCACAAAACATTTGTGATCAAATTAGTATACTTATTGCAACATTACTGTTCTAAATACAGGTTCATAGGCCTAAACAGTACAATCTAAAGTACTCACCACGGTAGTGAAGATAAGCAACTTTTTATCACTCCTAGATATATTGATTAAAAAACAACAAAAAAAACACCATGACCATGAGCTAAAACTAGCATACATTGGTTACAACATTGGTAACATTGACCAAAACAATAGATATTTAAAAACATTTCTTTATTCATGCAGCAAAAAATGGTACCATGAACTTGATTTATTCATAGTGGAAAAATTACTCAAGTTGTGTTTAGTAATTAAATATATTATTGAAATTTTTTGACAATTTTCATGTAACCATTGCTAAACACCAGAGAACATTTTCATACTGACACTGTTACTGGCTGATAACCTGAAAACTTCTGCAGTAGATCTGTCTCCTATGATATCAACATCTGAACTAAGATTGGTACAATTTGCCAAAACAAAGTTAATGTTAATTGATCAAAGTGGTGGCTTCATTCAGAGTGCCACTTGAAGGTCAAGTATAAATATCCTAGCTGCTTCAGTATCTACTAGAAACTCAACATCCAGTTCAAGTATCATCACATGCATATGCCAAACAGCTTGTTGTGTAAGCCTGCCACCAAACCTCAGGGTGCAGACTGGCTAATGTAATTATTCAAAGTTGTTAGCAAGATCCAACTCAAACTCCACTAGTTGAAAATAACCAAAATAACTGCAACCATTTTTTAATGTTGACATCTTTGGGTCTGATAAGACAAGAGACAAAATTAATTTACCTTTCTTGCTCTTATCTGGCAGCATGATAAAGACAATCCTGCATCCAGTAAGCTAAAGCTAAAACAATGGGTTCATCCCACATACTCTGTTCATCTTCTACAGGGCTTCTCATGTTGCATATATACATGTTCTCATATATATACACACACACATACGGTTGCCTGCTATGGCATTTGGATGTGAGAAGTCCTACTCTTCGATAAGGTGGCTGAATCATGGCACCTCATGGCAGTGGAGCCGTTTGTTGATATTTCTGTCATGGCAGTTGCTTAACTCTAATATATAGTTCTATGTGACTTCTTTGAACTATGATGCCACGAAACTGTCTCAATCAGAGATGAAATGTCCCTGAGTTCCATATGGTAAAGTATGAGTTTGATTATTAGCTCCACTATGAACAAGTAATGAAGACTTCATGCTTCATAGGTAACAAACATTTCTAAGCAATATTCTCAAGTAATTCGGTATCAGTAGTCAATTTCTTATTAGACCCACATCTGTGAGTCTTGAACATGGTCTTATGGACTGCTTGGTTCTCCACTGAACTGAATATGTGGCACAAGCCAACAACAAAACTGTGTCTCAGTCATGGAGAAGCTCCTCATCAAAATGCTCTTGGCATCAAGTGTAGGACTGTCCAAATTCAACATCAGATGTTGACCTGCTTGCTACTTAGACCAGCTATTTCAGGCAACTGCTTGTCTGAATTGCCTTAAGAAGCAGCTTGAATCCTCTCAAGCTCAAAGAGTCATCTGTTTTACATCCATACCATTGAACTAAGGTATAGAATACACAGGCCTAAAGTTGATTTTTCAGCCAGCCAGCAATTAATATGCTATTGTTGTTAAAGCTACTTGCTTGGTCATGAGTTTTCAAATGACCTCTGGCATTAGCAATCTGTGCTCCAGAAGGCTCAAGACTGCATTAGAGGTCCACAGACTCTTCCAGATATGCATGCTATCTAATATTGTGGTTAGTTAGTATCAGCTTTGCTTTGCTCTCTAGTACCGAATTTCTGCAGTTCTGGAAATCCTTGAAACACTTTTTAAATTTTTGAATATAATTTCTAGGCCTAAAATTAGTAAGAAAAATTCTAAAAGGTTTGAAAAAATATATAACAAGCTGACTCAGAAGTTTTAATGAAATTTAAAGATAAGTAAACAATTTGCAAACATCAATTATCAAGTGAATGGAGTGTTTGGTCATGTGTGCATGAGAACATTATCATCTGACATACTGCGTGGGTTCAAGAACGTGATCACTGAATTTTAATTGGTCTGATGATATTGTGGTTTAACCAGGTAAGTAGCTGTTAAATTTCTTAAATACTTAAAACATTGCAAATTTGACTATAATAAAGATACTAATATTTGTATTAAGAGGTTAGAATCTTGAATAATATATTATACTCTCTAGAGCTTCTAAGCTTGTATACATAGACTAGATTTTACATCATTCCTACAAATCAGACACTAACATGACTTGAAGCTAGAATCTAACATGTCCCATGTTAATACCTATGCCTAATGAGTTAATTAGTTCAAGATCTTGTCTCTAGATCTGGATGTACATTATAACATAGTAAAAACTGTTTTAAATTGATATGCCTATAGGCATCTAATTAAATCTACACAGATATAGGCATAAAATTTAGCACAAAGGCCTAATTAGCTAACATTAAGCCTAGGGCTTAAATGTTTGTGTGTGTGGTTTAAGAAGTAGATCGAGTTTTACACGTAAAACTGTGATCTAATAGATCTAGGTATGGATCTAATCTAATTTTCCAAAGATTAAAAAGAAAATGTATTCAATATTAGATCTACAGGTCTATTAATGCTACTTATTTAAACAAAAACAGCCAATTTTCATGTAGGCTACCTTGTAGGCATATGTCTAAATAACAAATGTGAAGAAATTTTTACTTGGACAAGTCTTTGCTCAGTTATATTTCCAGGATTCATATATAGATCTAATAATACATTGTAAATTTTTTTCATTAAATATTTTTCTATCACTGCTCGCATTTGCAATGTGCATATTAGCCCTATGCCTAAGTCTATTTCATGTTATACTGCTATATGCTTATGCCAGTTATGGAAATAATGTGATAAATATGCATCCAATATTTGATGAAGTAATATAAGATGTTATAAATCATCACACCAATAAATTTTTCATCTAATCTTTTATTAGATCTACAGTATAATTAAAATTGTCTACAAGTTTATGAGATGTCAAAAATATACTGGCATCTTTGTTTATTGCAAAATTAGGTTTTTTTTTGCACACCAATGCATATGAAGCATACACATCATGTTATATAGACAGTAACTGCAAATCTGTTTGTATGATTGTATTATGGCCTGTTGGTAGTGAAAAACTTCTAATGTAATGCAAGGCCTAACAATGTATTGGACATCCAGTGCTGCCAAGTCAAATGTGAGCCATCATATACAGCATCAGTCTAAACACAATTTTCTTCAGGCTAGGCCTAGATGTATTTGCTTGTAGCAAGGAATTCTCTATGAAATTCTGCTAAAACAGGCTTCACACACATAAAACAAATGGAAAATTATAATAAAAATAAAGATTTTGAATGAATAAATAACAACATTAAATAAATCTCAATATAAATATTATGTAATGAATTCTACTAAATTAAAAAAATTAAAAGCATTACATAATAATTTAATACATTTCAGTATTGAATATAATGTTAAAAAACCAATATTAAATAATCAAATCAACATTGTTTGTATTGTGAAATTAATTTTTATTTCCATCCACCTGCAGGTTTGAAAAACGCCAGGCCAGTGTAATTTTAAAACACCTTAGCTTTCAAATCAAAACTACCAGGAATGGTTAGAAAGAGATTCAAACCATTAGAAAAGCAAGATGTAAACTACACAAAAGTTCACTTGACATCAGTAATATGGAAAAAGCAACTTTGCACAATCATATGACAAGCAAAAAACATGCAGATACTGAAGGCAATATCAAGCAACAATACTCATGGTTCATACTGAATTCTCAGAATGTTTTTCAAGCACTTTTTGGAAGATAAAATTTATATCAAAATCAGTCTGATTCCTCTGAAATTTTATAAAATTCCTATTTATTTGTTCAACATATGAATATAGACTAAAAATAAAAGAAAGACTTTATTTATTGTGCTCAACCCCACAACATACTTTAAAGTTAGATATATTGATATATTCTGCTATTATAATATTTTCAAGTACTTTTGCAAAATAAGACTTATTTTCAAGCCCTTGAAATTCCTCAATTTCAAGGATGTGTATGCAACCTGAATACTACTACTGTCTGCACCTTCTTCAAACCACCTGAATACTACTACTGTCTGCACCTTCTTCAAACCACCTAAACAGAAACTGCCCATTTTAAAAAACAAACTACCACTGTGACTGCCACCGGTTCAACTTCCAGCATCCAGTCATTTATCTTTTTACTGATGTTTTAAGATCAGAAGTTTTATGGACTTTGAGAAATATTGACTGTCATGGTTCATTTCATTCAAATGAAAGGAACACAGAATTTTTCAAGAGTATGTTCCCCAACAGTAAAATTGCCCCAAAATTATAATGTTGTGAAGACCAAACATCATACTTAAATGTGCATGAATTAGTAACTCCATATTTCACTTTCATACTGAAACAGAAAATCCAGAAATCTAAATGGTATATTCTTTTGTTTGATGAAAGCTTGAACAAGTCTCTCAAAATGAAACAGTGCAACATTCATGCTCATTTTGGGATGAAAAAACTGGACACACAAGATATATCAAATCAGAGTTCTTAGGACATGCCACTGTAAATGATCTATTTGACAAGCTGCCCTGTGTCATTACAAACCTCGGTTCTGAGAATTTATTGCAAATATCCATGAAGAACCGCAATGTTGATCAGAAATTACATGAAATGTTATCAACTGAAGCTAATAAAATCAATCCAAATAATAATAAAAAAAGCTGTTGTAAGTTGGCTGGAGAATATCAGTGTTGTGGAAAAGTGCTTGCTCATCTTAAAACATATGTGGGTGCTCTGGAAAACCCATCAAAATAGGATGATAAACCAATGTTGCCACTTATGGCTGTAGACATGTTTGTTCTTGTTTGGGTATTCTTAGAAAGATTTGTCACTTTAGAAGGACTGGAAAACAACACATTACAAGCTTAAATTGACAGACTGGTTTTGTTACAAAGAAAGTCTTTAATGATTTAAAGAGGGCTTCAAAAATTAGTGATAAAACTTGCTACGCTTTAGACTTAAATAAAGGCAGTTCATCAAGGTTGATGTGAAAAGTATTCAGAAGCATGAGCTGCTTGGATGTAGAAGTGATGTTATTAAATGCATCATCCAGTGCTGTTCTGTTTTTTCTTGATTAAATAGTCTGGTAAATGCAGGCGGGGTAGAAGAAAGGGACTGTGACACTATTCTCAAGCAGTACAAAGAGTTTCTCATGACATCCCTTCAACTGCCTGATTCAAGATTTGGGATGTTTTAGAGAGAGAGCAGGACAAACTGGATACTCTATACTTTCATCTCCTGTCTTTTAAGAAACAATTCCAGAAGCTTTGGAGAATTTGCAAAACTCTTTTTTCCCTGTCTCATGGACAGGCCAGTGTCAAAAGGGACTTTCATGTAAATAAAGAAGCCATTACATTACAGAAAACCAATAAAGCACGTCCCTTAATGCTACGAAAGTCATAATTGACTACATTAGACATGCTGTGGGAGTCCTGGATGTAAATATAACTATGGGAATGCTTACCTTTGTTGGAAATGCATGACAAAGCTATAGGACATACTTAAGAGAAGAAAAATCCAGAAAACAGAAGTCACAGACAGGTGACAAATAAAAGGTTGAAGAAACTGAATCACAAATTGAAGATTTCAAACATAATAAGACCAGACTTGAGCCTGATATTAAGAAACTCCTTTCATTTGTTGATGAAAACTGAACAGAAGCTGTTAAACAAAAAATGCTGAAATACTTTTTCTTTGCCATTTATATTTTCAAATAATTCAGTTACATCTGAATACTGCTAGATTAGTAATAAAAATATTACAGCCTTCTCACCTGAATAAAACATTATTGTAAAATGTCTGTATAATATTTGCATTTGAAAACATGTCCGTCCAGACGCATTTGAATTTCTAGAAATGGTCTTTAAAAAGTCATGGAAAGTCACAACATTTCATTTCCACATAAGTGCAGGAACTCTGGAAGCATCTCCAACTTCTTCTTGCCACTGGTGACTCCACCCAGACTATATCAGCTATACAGGATGGTGAGTACTTGATGACCTTATAGAGACCTTCCCAACGATTTCTTAAGGCAGTCAAATTACAAGATCCAATCAGCGGCTCAGGAAAGCATACATTCAGGAAAAGACTATTCATTTCCATTAGTAGCCATATCTTTCTATCTGTTAAAAGTCTATCATCATGGAATGTCAATGAGCAGATAAGCTAACATCTTTACTCTTTGTCTTTCAGGTTGACTATGTTTTGCTGGCTACACGAAGGCAGGATTTCAACAAATGGACATCAAGGCAAACCTGACTAGATCACAACACAAACACCCAAAATAATATCACCAAGAACTGACTTTGCTTAGAATTATGTCACAATTCTAAGAATCTGTGACACTGCCCAGGATACTGTCTTCAATGTTATCAGACAAGCCTCATTAACTTCTCAACCTTCATATATAATTAATGTGCTAGAATCTCATGAAGACCAAATTAATGAATTATCCAGCAAATTGTGGTTCAAAACGAAGAATAATTGAGACAGTTCCTAAGGTCAGGATTTATTCACTTCAAGGCTGGGCACATCCTGCTCATTTTGAACTTGTAGCTAAGTACAGAATTATATGAATAAAGATATATTCATATACTACTTTACAATATGGTTTAATTTATGATAACTGGGTCAAGCATAGCCTAGTGGTTGACGTGCTATGCTGTGGATTGGAAGGATCAAAAGTCAAGAAACAATATGCAGCTAAACACATTCTGCCCTTTCAGCAGTGTGGAAATTATAAATGTAACAGTCATTCCCACTATTCAGTTACAAACAACCATGTAGGCAGTAAGTGCTGACAGCTGATTGCCTTCCCTCTAATCAGAAACTTTAAATTAGGGATGGTTGTGTCACATAAGGTAGCATTTCGATTGAAAATACCAAATTATACAACAGCTATTTAAGTAAGAATCATGTAGTTTTCCTTAATACAGAATTGTACATTAATATATTAAATGAAAGGTAGAAAACAAAAGAAAGACCTGTATTCTTCTTGCATTGGAGCCAAAATATGACTTACAGATTGAAGTCTACTCTTGCCTAGATAAATTTTATATAGATCTTATTTACTTTACCTAAATATTTCATTGGTCTTGTATACTCTATATATATAATTGGTGTAAGCTGTATCTAGAGTACACAAAACTGTCTACTTTATATCTAGAGACAGCATTGTAATTTGTATTGTATCTAGAGGGGGAAAAACAGTCAGATATATCTAGTGAGGCAAGACTGTCAAAGTTTCATCAAGAGCAAACACATTAATTCAATAGATATGTTAAGTGTGTTGTGCATCTTTTGTTATAGCAAAGGCAAATCGGGCTACTTGTTGTGTCCACCGAGGGGACCCGAACCCCTGATATTAGCATTGGAAATCCAAAGACTTACTGCTGTCCCAGCAGGGGAGGATATGTAAAATGAATAAAATTTATGTAAAATACTGAAGCAGGTCTTGTGATGTTAGCTATTAATGTAATAAAAATTTTATAATCACATATTTATAATAGTGGTTTTCATAAAGTAAAAATTTCATTATTCCTTTAATATGTCCTTATGTGAGACTGTGTAAAAACACTTGGTAGATTTCTTTAAACATTTTAGAATTATCATTGAATGAATACAATTCATTTTCTAATAATTTTCCTTCTATTTACCCATGAGGTTTTGTCTTCTAAAGATAAGGAAATAATTTTACATACCTCAGCTTTCCTGGATGCATCTTGTAAAGCTTTGAGCTCATACAACTTATTTCCAGGTTTAATCTGGCCTTTGTTTACATCATCTATAGCCTGCAAGTATGTAAAACTTCCTATATAAAACACCTTCAGTGTAATATAAATTAAAATGCTATACCCAGATAACTTCATTACTTTTATCTTTAGCATGTGTTATTGATAAATTTTTAAAAGCTTAGATTGAAAAGTATAAAAAATATATAGACAAAAACTATATTTTAAAGTACCAAACTCCTATATTTTTTTTACTTAAATTACTACAACTTTAACCAGATTCTAGAATCCATGCTAACAGCTCAGGAGATCACTTATATCTTGTGGTGTAATTAAAATAATGCAAAATTCTTTCTACACTTAGCTCATAAAGTTGTAGTAATTTAAGTAAAAGAAAATATTGGAGTTTGGTACTCTTTGTAGCATGCTGTATACAGTGCAATATGTATTCTAAGTACCCATAATACACACAGTTCACTAAGTATGTCAAATAAGGATTTCAACAATGTAACATACAGATTTTTCATTAAACCAATTTTCTTTAATATTCTGGTTATCAATTAGTGCTGTAATAAGTCATCTCACTAACTAGATATGAGGTAAACATATACGTAAATAACTAATGCATTACTAAGTAAGACATAATTTAAACCATTTATTTATTTACCATTGAAAAATATATTTATTTTTGAAATAATAAATAGTTGTTATTTAAATGGTGTATTACTTTAGTTAATTAAATATCAAAGATATATGAGTAAATCAATATGATATTGCATTATTACTTGATAGATTTTTATTTTCCACCAAAATGTAAAATCAAATATAAAATAAAATAAGCTGTGATCTAAGAACTATACATGAAATAAATAAAAAATTTACTATTCTCACAATGAAGTACAAAAAGTGTTTTCCCTCATGATGTGTTCTTTGATGGATCTTTTAAATTCTAACGTTTAAAGTTATAAATGGTACCCCAAGTTCGTACTTCCCTAGTAGTTTTTATAACCATACCTCATATATTTTTCTTATATTTTCTTCTTGAAAAAAAAAAGACTAGAGGAATAGTTGGTTTGTACAAATAAGAAATATTTTAAAATGTTTTTCTGATTTTTATCTAAAATATCTTTACTTTCATTAAACTTACTTCCAAAGTGCCTGTATCTGTCTGTATTAGCTCTAAAAATAGTAGGGGAAGACAATTAGAAAATTCTTCTATCAAAGCATTATTATTTTTGGTTAACCCACCAAACTTTAGCTAACTTCTTAACTTGATGCTTCTTCTTAAATGATTTTTCTTCCTAACATTCAACATAAAATTGTTTCAATGTGTACTTAATGGCAAATAATAAAACCAAGTTGTATTTACAAAGACATTATTTCACATCAGTAGGGCATTAAATAAAATATTTCACATTTTACTTTTTAATTTGTGTAAGCTGATTACATTTAAAAAATTTTTGATGCTCTTTAAGATAGCATTATTTTTCAAACTATTTATATGCTATGAATACAGTGTACCACAAAGTCAGTGAAACCTAACACTTCAAACAGAAGAGAACTATTTATTTCCACACAACCAGTAATCCAACTTACTAGTCAACACATGATCCAGAATCATAAGAATAAACCATATCAAATGCTTATGTACATTTACTTTCCAATCACAGTTTTGGCCATATATTATTTGCCATTTAACATTTGTACCATAAAAATCAGTCAAGTTTTAAAGATAATGAACTAACCTGCCAGAAGAAGAAAGTGCTAGCAATTGTGTCCTCTTTACTAAGTTCTATTTCCTTGCTCAGGGAAAAAAACCACTTACGGATTACTAAGCAAGTTGACGTTGCTGTGCTATAGTTCTGAATATACAGGTTATGAGGAAATTCATTGGTCTGAAGTTTACGCTCTAGACAAAATGGATTAATAAAACTGTTGTAACAAGACTTAATGAATTACACATTGTAAATCAATTACTTCACATGCATCATTTTAAATAAGGCATATAGCAATATATATCAGAGGAGTGATTTTCTTGATTGTAATAATATATCAAACTATATATCAAATGACATCCAAATTTTGTTATGAAATAACTTATAAGTAATAATGTTTTTTGTTGATTATCACAAGACCAAAATGGAAAACAGAAAAAGAAAGGTTCTTGTAATATACCATGGGTACTTGAGATACAATTATAAAAATGTTCAGAGCATATTAATAGACTATGACTTGGGTTTTTAACATGAAACTTATGTTGATTTATTCTATATCTTAAATTTTCAGTTTTGTCAACATAACATTCACAACACACTGTACATTTTAACATATAGTTCTTAGAATTGCAATCAAAGTGCTTCCAATCAACTAAATATATTAAAAAATACAGTATTTCAAACCTGCTGGTCCTTTTAATATTATATATATATATATATATATAGAGAGAGAGAGAGAGAGAGAGAGAGAGAAAGAGAGAGAAAGTTGAGCATGCCATATTAAAATTAAATTTGAATATGCAAATCAGCAAGTCACATGAAAACCATAGCTGATATAAAGTTGCAGTGGAATGGCATGTATTAGAGTTACATTTTGACATTGTTTAGCATTTTGTAGGTAGCATGATGCTTCCAAAACACTGAGTGCTTTTGGGAAGGGTATGTAACAGCCCCTTTAGAATGCAAGATATTCACATACTTAGACCATAAAGATGTATTCAGATTGAGGATTTAGAATTTCCAAAATGGGGATATTTTTTGTACTGAATAACATTGAAAACCAAGGAATATGAATCCACATGGGACACTAGGACTATCCAGAAAGAGCCTTGCAAAAAGCTACACCCCAAACGTGGTAAGTTAAGTGTGGGATCTTGTAATGGTTGAGAATCAATGTACACAAAGATCAGTGGCAAAAGTCACCCATGTGCCTCAGGCAATGGTATGCAACATAATCAAAAAGGATGTCTGTCTGGAAAAAGACATATATATACACAAGCAGTTTCTACAACATGTCCAGGAAAAGCAGACCAGTTGTAAAAAACTGTATGAATGGTCCTTAGCTGAATAAAAATTGTGGTAACTGGTGACACTAAAAAGAGACATATTTGTACTCTGATAACTGTAAAAAGTCTTGTGTCATTTTCTACTGGTGAACAGGTGAAAAAAAATTGCAAAAGTGGTTCAATGCATGTTGCAAAATTGTTTAGAAGATATACCTGATCACCATTGAATACTACACCAAGGACAAGTTAGGGATCAGGAGAGTGGATGAACAAGATGAACACTGCTAATTATCAGGTCAATGTTCTGGATTCTTTGCACCACACAGAAATACTGGTTTTGTATGAAAACAAGGCCAACATGATATGGGTTCACCAAGATTAGGATTCCAGTCATACCCAGTTCAACCTTCACATAACTCAAACAGTGTGCTTTGGACATAACAGAGCCTTTTGTGATGAAAACTATGCTGCAGTGCTATTTTCAGGATGCATGGTCATCAGATAGAGCATGACTGGATGTGGTGACTTGGACTGTAATAATGTAGTGAAGCTCCAAAATCATTTTAATATAATGTACTCAACCCTACCTCTCTCTCTCTCTCTCTATGTATATATATACAGAAAACAGACAAGAACTTCATTGTACCTTCACCAGTTCTCCAAAAATATAACCACCTAGAAAGCCATACATGCATACTGAAAACTGATTAAGTTATCCATAAATATGTCTTTAAAACGAAAAATTATTTTATCCTGCATAATGCAACTGTATAAAATGGAGTGATAGCCTTCCAAAATTCTCTCCAAAAAGATCAAATACAAATATACACTGAAAGTTCAATCTTAAACTTAAAGGGAGAAAAAAAAGTTATAATTTTATTAACACTCGTCATAGGCAAGTCAAAATGCACATCACCAGATTATTAGACAATTTCATTAAAAATTTAATTAAGCTACATTATTATTATTGTATATGAATAACAATGGCATTGAAACATAGTTAATAAATAAAATCTTAATATTATATAAGTTTTAAGTTTTTAATTTCACAAGGAAATATTTTAAAAAATCCTCAATCTCCCACAGTATGAGAATTGTGACATTTGTTCTCTAGGTCTTCCCTCTTCTCTAACTTATTTACTACCACTCCAAGAAGTACAGAATGTAACGTACATTACTCATTATAACACAGATATTACTGGGGCAAAGTATAATTGTTATAGCTTTCAATCTTATTTATTTATGGAGCCATAAACTAGAGTATAAGACCCACTTGCCATGCCTACCTGTCACATCTCATCTTTCACGAATTTCGAATAGTTCTCTCTAATGTTTTATATTTTATTATTTTTAACTAATAGAGATATAAAGTTTAATCTATGAAATTAAATATTATATTACACTGTTTTTTGTACAGAAAATTGTTTATTTCACTTCCAGTTCAAAACTTTATTTTCATAGGAGTCACATCAACAAGATTATCTATATTTTTAAAGGTTCTTATTGCGTAGTTAGAAAGCCAGAAAAATTGATATTTATAGGACATTGTTTGTTTGTGCACATTACTATTCTGTGTTCTTAGGTGGATTATTTAATTCAATAAAAATTATTTAGTGTAGTAGTACCATTAATATAAAAAATAGGCTTGAGTTTCATCGACAGTTGACAGCAAAAACAAGATGACCCAGGTAAGTACTATATTTCTTTTCCCTTTATTTGTACTATAAAAGTAATTAAAATGTAAAAATTAGAAACTTACTAGGTTAGCTAAGGTTAGACTGGTAAGATAATGAAAAATAACAACAATATTTCTTCACAAGGTACATTCATGATCAGCTGATGCTTTATGTACTCCAATACAGTAATGTGAACATGTTCACTGAGCAATTTACAACTTGTGTGGCAGAATTATGTTAGACACAGTTCAAAAGACAATAAAACAATAAAATTTAAGTAGAAACAGATATATACTGTAATGCGCTTTAAGTTAGTTAGGATAAACAACTGTAGTTTCCAGTTACAGTTTGCAGTCATTCTAGAAAGTAAAAAAGGTAACTTATATTTATTTCATAATTTTTCATGGTGATTATGAGGTTGGTCAAATTAACCGAATGTGTATAGTGTTAGAGTAAAGAAAACCACAGACAAAATATAAAGCTTTACTGAAAAAAAAACAAAAAAACGTTTGATATTGATTTAGGATGTTTAATAGATTACAGAAATGAAATATGACAATTTTAGATGAAGAAAAGTATTCTTAATATAAACATGAAAATCGCTGCATTTAGAGCAGTCAATGACTCCATATATTCATGGAGAAATTTTTAGTGAAAATACTTAATTAAAAATTCTGTTTTTTTGTGTACAAAAGATTTGTAATGTTTACTGAAAGTCTGCAAATGTCATGAAGATACACAAAACATATTAAAAGTTATAATATGGAAACTATGATGTTCACTTTGGGGTCTTGTTGTTGAATTGACTGATCATATAGCAATAGATTTAACAAAATACAGCTACAAATATATAACTTACAGACAGTGATAGCTATGCTACTACACTAAGCAGCTTCTTTTTGCTCTCCATAAGCATATACTTGAAAGAATGCTCAATGTTGACCAACACATGAAATTAAACAATAGCGAAACTAATCTGTCATCCACTAAATATCGTACACTGATTGATAACATTAAAAACAATTTTTTTAGCCAATGCAGAATATGCAAGGCTTAATAAAATCAATTCTTCCACTTCCATTTTTAATAATTTATTTTTTATATGCACTGATACTTGTGACACAAACACTACTATTCACAAACAACTTTACATGATTTTCTCAGTTGTCAGAGGAAGCCATTTGTTAGTTATAAGGAAAGCTCTAATTTTTTGTGGTGAGAATTCCACTTTCAACTGCTTAATTACATAATGTGACAAGCTTACCCCTTTTCTGAAGATATAGTTGACCAGTCAATAGCCAAAGTTCAAATGATAATAACAGAATAGATATTAATGAAGTAAAACATTATTAATGCTATATGAAATATTGTGTTAGACTTTTATAAGTATTAAACCAAGACTCAAATTTACTGTCAGATGATCTTTCTAGGCTAAACACTTCTTAATATAAACACCTAGTTCTAAAACATTCAAATTTTGGCATGTGATTCTAAAGCTATCTACATGAAGCATAATATACTAAGCATTTATATATATCATACTTTGAATATTGTAAAAGTAACTAAATAATAAATTTTTGTTTTTTGTTCACAAAAAACTTTTTCTATTGTATGCTTGTTTGTTACAGATTTTACGCAAAGCTGCACGAGGGCTATCTGAGCTAGCCTTCCCTAATTTAGCAGTGTAGGACTAGAGCAGGGATTCCCAACCTTTTTGTTCCTCTGTACCCTTTGGCCTTGAGCATTCTGACATGTTCCCATTTTAAGGAAATAAAATTAAGGATCAAAAATTAATAAAATTATATTGATTTTATATTATTTTATTATGAAATATGTATGTGTGGACTGCATAAGGATCTTATAGTATT